>NW_027661942.1:5000-45000 GCF_963422515.1 Blennius ocellaris | reverse complement strand
TCCACTCAGGGATTAAGGCCATCGGGGATTATCTGGAGGACCGCCCCCCCCCCCCCCCCCCCGACCCCCCTGACACAGACCACATTCGCCTCACAGCTGAAACTTCTTCATTCACCAGAACAAACTCACAGCCGTGAAAACCATCTTGTTGCCTTTGTCTCCCTCTAGCGGTGAGAGGAAGGAGGACAGCAGCAATGCAGACAGATGAGTAACAGCGAGAGGTTCATTCTGGGGTCCCGGGTTCGATTCCCCAGTAACGCCGCCAGGAATCATCAACTAAAGCCCGGTTCGCAAGGCAGGATTAGAAAATTGTGGGCAGATTTCCCAAAGCTGAGAGACCGCACGCACGCACGCACGCGCACACGCACACGCACACACGCACACACGCACACACGCACACACACACACACACACACACACACACACACACACACACTACTATAAATCAGTGTTTTCCAGCCACTGCTCCGCGGCACACTGGTGTTCCGTGAGATCTAGTCAGGTGAGCCGTAGGAAATTATCCAGTTTCTCACAGCCGCTGTCAGAGCAGTGAGCAGAGTAATCTAGTATAAATACTGAGGCGAGCCGTGGAAGAATTGCTGAGTCGAGATTCTTTTCTGCCAGCTGATCACCAGAGGCTTTTATTTTGACATGAACACAAACAACCAGAACTTCATAACAGGACGAGACTCCACACAACACATTTCTCCCTCCTGGTTGATCACCAACGTCCAACAAACCAAACTGGAGGAAATAATAACCATCTGAACCGAGGAACAACAACACAACACAAGCACAAACCAACACACACAACAACCCCAACAATAACCCTCCATAACCTCCGGCTACACATAACCTGAACTCCCATCATGCACTGCAGCGACCAACTCCGTGATGCTACAATACTCTTCACCACTAGAGGGCAGTGTGTTTCAGAGTAACCATGTATAAATACTCTTCACCACTAGAGGGCAGCACAGAACTTTGCCGGTGAAATGTAAAGTGACAGACGTCAGTGTGGTTCATCTCCACCTCCTGCTACCATCTTGTATCAAAGTACTGTGTCAGTGACAGTGATGGAGAAGTTTTAGAAAACCAGGATCTCAGCTCTTCATCCATCAGGTCCAGGTTTCACACTGAGGGAGGCACTATTAAAAAAAGTCCTTGCTTTCTGGATTTACTGGATTCCTGTTGATCAAACTTTGATGAGAAAGACTTTATATTGTTAATAGAGGCTGCAGAGTTTAACTTTTTAACATTTTCAGGTGGAGGTGTGACTCCAGAGTTATACAAAGAAAAAAGTGTGTCTCGGCTCAAAAAGGTTGAAAAACACTGGTCTAGATGACGACTTTGCTCTGTGTGTGTGTTAGTAGGAGGCCATTCATCAGCCTGTCAGACTGAGCCTGTAAGAAGTGAAATATCTTTGTTCTGTTCTGTTTTCTTCATTAAACTGAGTTGGGAGCAATTTATTTCTGATGTCAGAGTCTCTGCTCTTCCTGCCCTGGTGCTCCGACTGTCTAATCCAAACACTCCACGTCCCTCCACATCACAGCGACACTGTGATAAACCGTCAAACTGACAGAAGGGAAAATCCACTGATACACATCAACTTGTCCTCATCTTCAAACCTGCTGCTTTGTTCTCACCACGTTCATTGACTATACCGTCTCCTCTCCTACCGCCGCTGCCGGCAGCTTCATGACCCAGCAAATAGGAGGCTTGAGCTTTAATACTTCATCAGCTTCAGATCTCTGTCAAATTCCTTCTTCCTGCTTCCTTTTGTTCCACAATTCTGATATCGACAATTCTGAATTCCGATTCTGCATAATATCAGTTTCAACATCAACCTCCAGGTAATGACTCAGAAAACACCAAAGAGGGCTAAACAGACTAAAGAAGATATACAAATTAAAAGGAGTCATCAGCTAGAGTTTTCATGTATACAGTCTCCCTAAAGTTGTCTTTAAATCAATTCTTAAAATGTATCAGAAAGCAAAACAAACATGAAGCTTGTTCATAGCACAGCTTCCTCTCAGAGAGTACATGTGAGATGTTCATTTGTACTGATGTTAGGCAAGTTGGTTGGCCGCAGCAACTGTCAGTCATGGCGACAGAACAGAACTTCGCTCACACGAAAAGTAAAAACAACAACCAATGGTGGAGCATCTAAAATCATCCAGGCCACAGAGCCACAGAGATTGAAAATGAAATATTTGTAAATCACCTGATGTTCAACATTTGTAGTCGTCCTGTTTGCAGTTAGCAGCTAACCACTAAATTGAACGTGTGTTGATGTCAATCAAAACGTCCTGTTTTGAGGTGCACCCCCTTGTGGGCAATTCTGGACTGAACATAGACCCAATTCTGGACTGAACATAGACCCAATTCTGGATTGAACATAGACCCAATTCTGGATTGAACATAGACCCCTGAGGAGAATTCAGAGCACCGACACAGACCTGCTGGGGGGCAGGGGTCCACTGATGTTGTCTGAATGCCTCACATGGACTGTTATAAACCAAATTCCTGGATATGAGGCATTCAAGGCTAATCAATGTAAGCTGTCAGTGAAGCAACAATTTTCCAACACCCCTGAACACTTACAAGCTGCACGTCACGTGCTGAATGTATTTACTGAGGATTCCTGAACGCCTCACATGTCGTCCTCTGGGGATCAGATGGTAGAGAGGCTTGTCTTTGTGTGTGTGTGTGTGTGTGTGTGTGTGTGTGTGTGTGTGTGTGTGTGTGTGTGTGTGTGTGTGTGTGTGTGTGTGTGTGTGTGTGTGTGTGTGTGTGTGAATCATGCATGAATACTAAACAGCTGCTGCATAATAGATCCAAACCCTGACATGCATATTTCATACGAAGCAGCAGTTCAACAACCTGCTCCGTCTCCACGCCACATGTTTCTGCTGCACCAGCGTGTGTGTGTGTGTGTGTGAGCAGCTGGTCTCTCTCTGCAGGCCATCACACACTTTACACACTGCAAACTCACTTTGCGCGCACACACACACACACACACACACACACACACACACACACACACACACACACACACACACACACACACACACACACACACACACACACGATGCAGCATTTTAGTAGGCTGAAAATAATGGCTCTGATCATGACATCTTGACCTCTAGCCCCGCCTCCCCCTCCATGACATCTTGACCTCTAGCCCCGCCTCCCCCTCCATGACATCTTGACCTCTAGCCCCGCCTCCCCCTCCATGACATCTTGACCTCTAGCCCCGCCTCCCCCTCCATGACATCTTGACCTCTAGCCCCGCCTCCCCCTCCATGACATCTTGACCTCTAGCCCCGCCTCCCCCTCCATGACATCTTGACCTCTAGCCCCGCCTCCCCCTCCATGACATCACTTAAGAAGAACAACATGGTGGACTACCTGCTCCAGGTGGAGCTGCAGAAGCTGCCAATGCTCATCATTTTAATAAGATCTCTCCAAACAGTCCCTTCTACCTCCTAACAGTCCCTCCTCTCTCCAAACAGTCCCTCCTACTTCCTAACAGTCCCTCCTCTCTCCAAACAGTCCCGCCTACTTCCTAACAGTCCCTTCTACCTCCTAACAGTCCCTCCTACTTCCTAACAGTCCCTTCTACCTCCTAACAGTCCCCCTCTCTCCAAACAGTCCCTTCTACCTCCTAACAGTCCCTTCTACCTCCTAACAGTCCCTCCTACTTCCTAACAGTCCCTTCTACCGCCTAACAGTCCCTCCTACTTCCTAATAGTCCTCCTCTCCCCAAACAGTCCCTCCTACTTCCTAACAGTCGCCCTCTCTCCAAACAGTCCCTTCTACCGCCTAACAGTCCCCCTCTCTCCAAACAGTCCCTTCTACCTCCTAACAGTCCCTCCTACTTCCTAACAGTCCCTTCTACCTCCTAACAGTCCCTCCTACTTCCTAACAGTCCCTCCTACTTCCTAACAGTCCCCCTCTCTCCAAACAGTCCCTTCTACCTCCTAACAGTCCCTCCTCTCTCCAAACAGTCCCTTCTACCTCCTAACAGTCCCTCCTACTTCCTAACAGTCCCTTCTACCTCCTAACAGTCCCTCCTACTTCCTAACAGTCCCCCTCTCTCCAAACAGTCCCTTCTACCTCCTAACAGTCCCTCCTCTCTCCAAACAGTCCCTTCTACCTCCTAACAGTCCCTCCTACTTCCTAACAGTCCCTTCTACCTCCTAACAGTCCCTCCTACTTCCTAACAGTCCCCCTCTCTCCAAACAGTCCCTTCTACCTCCTAACAGTCCCTTCTACCTCCTAACAGTCCCTCCTCTCTCCAAACAGTCCCTTCTACCTCCTAACAGTCCCTCCTACTTCCTAACAGTCCCTTCTACCTCCTAACAGTCCCTCCTACTTCCTAACAGTCCCCCTCTCTCCAAACAGTCCCTCCTACTTCCTAATAGTCCCCCTCTCTCCAAACAGTCCCTCCTACTTCCTAATAGTCCCTTCTACCTCCTAACAGTCCCTCCTACTTCCTAATAGTCCCCCTCTCTCCAAACAGTCCCTCCTACTTCTTAACAGTCCCACCTCTCTCCAAACAGTCCCTTCTACCTCCTAACAGTCCCTTCTACCTCCCAACAGTCCCTCCTACTTCCTAACAGTCCCACCTCTCTCCAAACAGTCCCTTCTACCTCCTAACAGTCCCTCCTACTTCTTAACAGTCCCCCCTCTCTCCAAACAGTCCCTTCTACCTCCTAACAGTCCCTTCTACCTCCTAACAGTCCCTCCTACTTCCTAACAGTCCCCCTCTCTCCAAACAGTCCCTCCTACTTCCTAATAGTCCCCCTCTCTCCAAACAGTCCCTCCTACTTCCTAATAGTCCTCCTCTCTCCAAACAGTCCCTCCTACTTCCTAACAGTCGCCCTCTCTCCAAACAGTCCCTTCTACCTCCTAATAGTCCCTCCTACTTCCTAACAGTCCCTCCTCTCTCCAAACAGTCCCTTCTACCTCCTAATAGTCCCTCCTACTTCCTAACAGTCCCTTCTACCTCCTAACAGTCCCTCCTACTTCCTAATAGTCCTCATCTCCCCAAACAGTCCCTCCTACTTCCTAACAGTCGCCCTCTCTCCAAACAGTCCCTTCTACCTCCTAACAGTCCCTCCTCTCTCCAAACAGTCCCTTCTACCTCCTAACAGTCCCTTCTACCTCCTAACAGTCCCTTCTACCTCCTAACAGTCCCTCCTCTCTCCAAACAGTCCCTTCTACCTCCTAATAGTCCCTCCTACCTCCTAGCAGTCCCTCCTCTCTCCAAACAGTCCCTTCTACCTCCTAACAGTCCCTCCTACTTCCTAACAGTCCCTTCTACCTCCAAACAGTCCCTTCTACCTCCTAACAGTCCCTTCTACCTCCTAACAGTCCCTTCTACCTCCTAACAGTCCCTTCTACCTCCTAACAGTCCCCCTCTCTCCAAACAGTCCCTTCTACCTCCTAACAGTCCCTTCTACCTCCTAACAGTCCCTCCTACTTCCTAACAGTCCCTCCTACTTCCTAACAGTCCCACCTCTCTCCAAACAGTCCCTTCTACCTCCTAATAGTCCCTCCTACTTCCTAACAGTCCCCCTCTCTCCAAACAGTCCCTCCTACTTCCTAATAGTCCCCCTCTCTCCAAACAGTCCCTCCTACTTCCTAATAGTCCTGCTCTCTCCAAACAGTCCCTCCTACTTCTTAACAGTCCCCCCTCTCTCCAAACAGTCCCTTCTACCTCCTAACAGTCCCTCCTACTTCCTAACAGTCCCACCTCTCTCCAAACAGTCCCTTCTACCTCCTAACAGTCCCTTCTACCTCCTAACAGTCCCTCCTACTTCTTAACAGTCCCCCCTCTCTCCAAACAGTCCCTTCTACCTCCTAACAGTCCCTTCTACCTCCTAACAGTCCCTCCTACTTCCTAACAGTCCCCCTCTCTCCAAACAGTCCCTCCTACTTCCTAATAGTCCCCCTCTCTCCAAACAGTCCCTCCTACTTCCTAATAGTCCTCCTCTCTCCAAACAGTCCCTTCTACCTCCTAACAGTCCCTCCTACTTCCTAACAGTCCCTCCTCTCTCCAAACAGTCCCTTCTACCTCCTAACAGTCCCTCCTAATTCCTAACAGTCCATCCTCTCTCCAAACAGTCCCTTCTACCTCCTAACAGTCCCTCCTCTCTCCAAACAGTCCCTTCTACCTCCTAATAGTCCCTCCTACCTCCTAACAGTCCCTCCTCTCTCCAAACAGTCCCTTCTACCTCCTAACAGTCCCTCCTACTTCCTAACAGTCCCACCTCTCTCCAAACATTCCCTTCTACCTCCTAACAGTCCCTCCTACTTCCTAACAGTCCCTTCTACCTCCTAACAGTCCCTTCTACCTCCTAACAGTCCCTTCTACCTCCTAACAGTCCCCCTCTCTCCAAACAGTCCCTTCTACCTCCTAACAGTCCCTCCTCTCTCCAAACAGTCCCTTCTACCTCCTAACAGTCCCTCCTACTTCCTAACAGTCCCACCTCTCTCCAAACAGTCCCTTCTACCTCCTAACAGTCCCTCCTCTCTCCAAACAGTCCCTTCTACCTCCTAACAGTCCCTCCTACTTCCTAACAGTCCCACCTCTCTCCAAACAGTCCCTCCTACTTCCTAACAGTCCCACCTCTCTCCAAACAGTCCCTTCTACCTCCTAATAGTCCCTCCTAATTCCTAACAGTCCCCCTCTCTCCAAACAGTCCCTCCTACTTCCTAATAGTCCTCCTCTCTCCAAACAGTCCCTCCTACTTCTTAACAGTCCCCCCTATCTCCAAACAGTCCCTTCTACCTCCTAACAGTCCCTTCTACCTCCTAACAGTCCCTCCTACTTCCTAACAGTCCCACCTCTCTCCAAACAGTCCCTTCTACCTCCTAACAGTCCCTCCTACTTCTTAACAGTCCCCCCTCTCTCCAAACAGTCCCTTCTACCTCCTAACAGTCCCTCCTCTCTCCAAACAGTCCCTCCTACTTCTTAACAGTCCCCCTATCTCCAAACAGTCCCTTCTACCTCCTAACAGTCCCTTCTACCTCCTAACAGTCCCTTCTACCTCCTAACAGTCCCTCCTACTTCCTAACAGTCCCCCTCTCTCCAAACAGTCCTCCTACTTCCTAATAGTCCCCCTCTCTCCAAACAGTCCCTCCTACTTCCTAATAGTCCTCCTCTCTCCAAACAGTCCCTCCTACTTCCTAACAGTCCCCCCTCTCTCCAAACAGTCCCTTCTACCTCCTAATAGTCCCTTCTACCTCCTAACAGTCCCTCCTCTCTCCAAACAGTCCCTTCTACCTCCTAGTAGTCCCTCCTACTTCCTAACAGTCCCTCCTCTCTCCAAACAGTCCCTTCTACCTCCTAACAGTCCTTCTCTCTCCAAACAGTCCCCTCTACCTCCTAACAGTCCCTCCTCTCTCCAAACAGTCCCTCCTACTTCCTAACAGTCCATCCTCTCTCCAAACAGTCCCTCCTACTTCCTAACAGTCCCTTCTACCTCCTAACAGTCCCTCCTACTTCCTAACAGTCCCCCCTCTCTCCAAACAGTCCGTCCTACCTCCTAATAGTCCCTCCTACTTCCTAACAGTCCCCCTCTCTCCAAACAGTCCCCCTCTCTCCAAACAGTCCCTCCTACTTCCTAATAGTCCTCCTCTCTCCAAACAGTCCCTTCTACCTCCTAATAGTCCCTCCTACTTCCTAACAGTCCCACCTCTCTCCAAACAGTCCCTCCTACTTCCTAATAGTCCTCCTCTCCCCAAACAGTCCCTCCTACTTCCTAACAGTCGCCCTCTCTCCAAACAGTCCCCTCTACCTCCTAACAGTCCCTCCTCTCTCCAAACAGTCCCTCCTACTTCCTAACAGTCCCTCCTCTCTCCAAACAGTCCCTCCTACTTCCTAACAGTCCCTTCTACCTCCTAACAGTCCCTCCTACTTCCTAACAGTCCCCCCTCTCTCCAAACAGTCCCTCCTACCTCCTAATAGTCCCTCCTACTTCCTAACAGTCCCCCTCTCTCCAAACAGTCCCCCTCTCTCCAAACAGTCCCCCTCTCTCCAAACAGTCCCTCCTACTTCCTAATAGTCCTCCTCTCTCCAAACAGTCCCTTCTACCTCCTAACAGTCCCTCCTACCTCCTAACAGTCCCTTCTACCTCCTAACAGTCCCCCTCTCTCCAAACAGTCCCTTCTACCTCCTAACAGTCCCTTCTACCTCCTAACAGTCCCCCCTCTCTCAAAACAGTCCCTTGAACCTGCTAATAGTCCCTCCCATCTCCTAATATTCCCTCCTACTTCCTAGAGCCTCCTTTAGCCTAGGAAACACTGATGCTTCCTTTAGAACCTCCTTTAGCCTAGGAAACACTGATGCTTCCTTTACCCTAGGAAACACTGATGCTTCCTTTAGAGCCTCCTTTAGCCTTGGAAACACTGATGCTTCCTTTAGCCTAGGAAACACTGATGCTTCCTTTAGAGCCTCCTTTAACCTAGGAAACACTGATGCTTCCTTTACCCTAGGAAACACTGATGCTTCCTTTACAACCTCCTTTAGTCTAGGAAACATTGATGCTTCCTTTAGAGCCTCCTTTAGCCTAGGAAACACTGATGCTTCCTTTAGCCTAGGAAACACTGATGCTTCCTTTAGAACCTCCTTTAGCCTAGGAAACACTGATGCTTCCTTTACAACCTCCTTTAGTCTAGGAAACTTTAATGCTTCCTTTAGAGCCTCCTTTAGCCTAGGAAACACTGATGCTTCCTTTAGCCTAGGAAACACTGATGCTTCCTTTAGAACCTCCTTCAGCCTAGGAAACACTGATGCTTCCTTTAGAACCTCCTTCAGCCTAGGAAACACTGATGCTTCCTTTAGCCTAGGAAACACTGATGCTTCTTTAGAGCCTCCTTTAGCCTAGGAAACACTGATGCTTCCTTTAGAGCCTCCTTTAGTCTAGGAAACATTGATGCTTCCTTTAGAGCCTCCTTTAGCCTAGGAAACACAGATGCTTCCTTTAGAGCCTCCTTTAGCCTAGGAAACACTGATGCTTCCTTTAGAGCCTCCTTTAGCCTAGGAAACACTGATGCTTCCTTTACCAAAGGAGATCAGCTCATGCTGCCCCACAATTCCTTGCAGCGACAACATTTAAAGGGCCGGCTCATCGGAGCGTTCTGAGAAACTCAGGACGAGTGAAAAAGGAGCAGATCATTAAGTTACCAAAGTAACAATCTGCTGGAACAACTTGAACTCGTCTAAAAGCTAGATCCCAACTAGGATGTTCTGGATGTTGTAGAACCAACTCAGTAAAGTGCAGTTAAGCTGTGGTTCCACCGCAGTACGTGGCAGAGCGGGAGGTTACGGTACAGCAAAGTGCACCCAGGCCCAACTCAGTCTCTGGTCCCACAACAGGAGGTGCAGTAAAAAAGTAGGCGGGTTGTGAATGACTTGGAGACGCTCCAGCGAAGAACACGAAACAGCCGTCCAGTCGTTCTCTGTGACTCAGACCTTCAATAAACCCAGTTAACAAAACAACCAGTGGGCAAAGCAGGAGGAAATATTTAAATATTGCAGGCAAGTGGAGCTGACCAATGAGCAGACGGCTGCACCGTCGCTCCTCCACAGACCCGTTCCTCAGTGCTCGCTACCTCAACAGAGGGGTGACGGAAAATTGGTTGTCGCGGTTTCTTCCCGTACCTTCCACAACGTTTTCAGTCGGACCACGAGGAAACACCTCACGACGTCCCGGCACAGAAAGTGCGGTGGGGCTGCAGCTTATTCTCACTTTGATTGGTTCTTTATTCACCTGCAGCCGTTTACCTTTAGTTGCTTTTTTGATTTACATTCAAACCTTGAGATATTTGAGATTATATCAGCAGTTAGAGCTGCAGGGGAAAGTGAGAGAAATTAGATTTTTCTAGTTCATTTTTTGAAATTTGTAGTTTTTTTCACCACGGCAGACGTCACTGACGAAATGAAATGAAGTGAAGTTTATTTTGGTTGTTTACATTCCTCTATTCGTCCTGGTGGTGGAACACTGGACCAGCTCTAAACCCTCCACCAGGTTCTCCTGATGGTGGAACACTGGACCAGCTCTAAACCCTCCACCAGGTTCTCCTGATGGTGGAACACTGGACCAGCTCTATACCCTCCACCAGGTTCTCCTGATGGTGGAACACTGGACCAGCTCTATACCCTCCACCAGGTGCTCCTGGTCGTGGAACACTGGACCAGCTCTATACCCTCCACCAGGTTCTCCTGATGGTGGAACACTGGACCAGCTCTATACCCTCCACCAGGTTCTCCTGATGGTGGAACACTGGACCAGCTCTATACCCTCCACCAGGTTCTCCTAATGGTGGAACACTGGACCAGCTCTATACCCTCCACCAGGTTCTCCTGATGGTGGAACACTGGACCAGCTCTATACCCTCCACCAGGTTCTCCTGATGGAGGAACACTGGACCAGCTCTATACCCTCCACCAGGTTCTCCTGATGGTGGAACACTGGACCAGCTCTAGACCCTCCACCAGGTTCTCCTGATGGTGGAATACTGGACCAGCTCTATACCCTCCACCAGGTGCTCCTGATGGTGGAACACTGGACCAGCTCTAGACCCTCCACCAGGTTCTCCTGATGGTGGAACACTGGACCAGCTCTATACTCTCCACCAGGTTCTCCTGATGGTGGAACACTGGACCAGCTCTATACCCTCCACCAGGTGCTTGAGGGTTCGTGGGAGTTCGCCCAACCAGTCCACATGTGTTTTGTGGATCTGGAGAAGGCGTTCGACCGCGTCCCCTGAGATGTCCTGTGGGGGGTGCTCCGGGAGTACGGAGTCCGGGGCCCTTTGTTGAGGGCTGTTCGGTCTTTGTATTCCCGGAGCAGGAGTCTGGTTCACATTGCCGGCAGTAAGTCGGACCTGTTCCCAGTGCACGTTGGCCTCCAGCAGGGGTGTCCTTTATCACCGGTTCTGTTCCTCATATATATGGACAGAATCTCTAGGCACAGCCGGGGGCCGGAGGGGGTCCAGTTTGGGGACCACAGGATCTCATCTCTGCTATTTGCGGATGATGTGGTTCTGTTGGCCCCATCAAACCTGGATCTCCAGCGTGCACTGACGTGGTTCACAGCCGAGTGTGAAGCAGCTGGGATGAAGATCAGCACCTCTAAATCCGAGACTATGGTTCTCGACTGGGAAAAGGTGTCTTGGCCCCTCCAGGTCGGTGGAGTGCCCTTGTCCCAGGTGGAGGAGTTCAAGTATCTTGGAGTCTTGTTCAGTGGGGGGAAGTTGGAGCGTGAGATCGACAGGTGGATCGGTGCAGCGTCTGCAGTTATGTGGTCGTTGTATCGGTCCGTCGTGGTGAAGAAGGAGCTGAGCCAAAAGACCAAGCTCTGGATTTACCAGTCGATCTTCGTTCCTACCCTCACCTATGGTCATGAACTATGGGTCATGACTGAAAGAACCAGATCCCGGATACAAGCGGCTGAAATGAGCTTCCTCCGTAGGGTGGCTGGGCGTACCCTTAGAGATAGGGGAGGAGCTCCCTCACCCTTAGAGATAGGGTGAGGAGCTCAGTCACCCTTAGAGATAGGGTGAGGAGCTCAGTCACCCTTAGAGATAGGGTGAGGAGCTCAGTCACCCTTAGAGATAGGGTGAGGAGCTCAGTCACCCTTAGAGATAGGGTGAGGAGCTCAGTCACCCTTAGAGATAGGGTGAGGAGCTCAGTCACTCTTAGAGATAGGGGGAGGAGCTCAGTCACCCTTAGAGATAGGGTGAGGAGCTCAGTCACTCTTAGAGATAGGGGGAGGAGCTCAGTCACCCTTAGAGATAGGGTGAGGAGCTCAGTCACCCTTAGAGATAGGGTGAGGAGCTCAGTCACTCTTAGAGATAGGGGGAGGAGCTCTGTCACCCTTAGAGATAGGGTGAGGAGCTCAGTCACTCTTAGAGATAGGGTGAGGAGCTCAGTCACTCTTAGAGATAGGGTGAGGAGCTCAGTCACCCTTAGAGATAGGGTGAGGAGCTCAGTCACCCTTAGAGATAGGGTGAGGAGCTCAGTCACTCTTAGAGATAGGGTGAGGAGCTCAGTCACCCTTAGAGATAGGGTGAGGAGCTCAGTCACTCTTAGAGATAGGGTGAGGAGCTCAGTCACCCTTAGAGATAGGGTGAGGAGCTCAGTCACCCTTAGAGATAGGGTGAGGAGCTCAGTCACTCTTAGAGATAGGGGGAGGAGCTCAGTCACTCTTAGAGATAGGGTGAGGAGCTCAGTCACCCTTAGAGATAGGGTGAGGAGCTCAGTCACTCTTAGAGATAGGGTGAGGAGCTCAGTCACCCTTAGAGATAGGGTGAGGAGCTCAGTCACCCTTAGAGATAGGGTGAGGAGCTCAGTCACTCTTAGAGATAGGGTGAGGAGCTCAGTCACCCTTAGAGATAGGGTGAGGAGCTCAGTCACCCTTAGAGATAGGGGGAGGAGCTCAGTCACCAGGGAGGAGCTCAGTCACCCTTAGAGATAGGGGGAGGAGCTCAGTCACCCTTAGAGATAGGGTGAGGAGCTCAGTCACCCTTAGAGATAGGGGGAGGAGCTCAGTCACCCTTAGAGATAGGGTGAGGAGCTCAGTCACTCTTAGAGATAGGGTGAGGAGCTCAGTCACCCTTAGAGATAGGGGGAGGAGCTCAGTCACCCTTAGAGATTGGGGGAGGAGCTCAGTCACCCTTAGAGATAGGGGGAGGAGCTCAGTCACTCTTAGAGATAGGGTGAGGAGCTCAGTCACCCTTAGAGATAGGGTGAGGAGCTCAGTCACCCTTAGAGATAGGGGGAGGAGCTCAGTCACCCTTAGAGATAGGGTGAGGAGCTCAGTCACTCTTAGAGATAGGGTGAGGAGCTCAGTCACCCTTAGAGATAGGGTGAGGAGCTCAGTCACCCTTAGAGATAGGGTGAGGAGCTCAGTCACTCTTAGAGATAGGGTGAGGAGCTCAGTCACCCTTAGAGATAGGGTGAGGAGCTCAGTCACCCTTAGAGATAGGGGGAGGAGCTCAGTCACCAGGGAGGAGCTCAGTCACCCTTAGAGATAGGGGGAGGAGCTCAGTCACCCTTAGAGATAGGGTGAGGAGCTCAGTCACCCTTAGAGATAGGGGGAGGAGCTCAGTCACCCTTAGAGATAGGGTGAGGAGCTCAGTCACTCTTAGAGATAGGGTGAGGAGCTCAGTCACCCTTAGAGATAGGGGGAGGAGCTCAGTCACCCTTAGAGATTGGGGGAGGAGCTCAGTCACCCTTAGAGATAGGGGGAGGAGCTCAGTCACTCTTAGAGATAGGGTGAGGAGCTCAGTCACCCTTAGAGATAGGGTGAGGAGCTCAGTCACCCTTAGAGATAGGGGGAGGAGCTCAGTCACCAGGGAGGAGCTCGGAGTAGAGCCGCTGCTCCTCCTCATCCAGAGGAGCAGCTGAGGTGGCTCTGGCACCTATTTCAGACGCCCCCCGGACGCCTCCCTAGGGAGGTGTTCCGGGCATGTCCATCTGGTAGGAGGCCTCAGGACAGACCCAGGACACCTGGAGGGACTATGTCTCTCTGGTAGGAGGCCTCAGGACAGACCCAGGACACCTGGAGGGACTATGTCTCTCTGGTAGGAGGCCTCAGGACAGACCCAGGACACCTGGAGGGACTATGTCTCTCTGGTAGGAGGCCTCAGGACAGACCCAGGACACCTGGAGGGACTATGTCCCTCTGGTAGGAGGCCTCAGGACAGACCCAGGACACCTGGAGGGACTATGTCTCTCTGGTAGGAGGCCTCAGGACAGACCTAGGACACCTGGAGGGACTATGTCCCTCTGGTAGGAGGCCTCAGGACAGACCCAGGACACCCTGGAGGGACTATGTCTCTCTGGTAGGAGGCCTCAGGACAGACCCAGGACACCTGGAGGGACTATGTCTCTCTGGTAGGAGGCCTCAGGACAGACCCAGGACACCTGGAGGGACTATGTCTCTCTATGGCCTGGGAACACCTTGGGGTTCCACCAGAAGAGCTGGAGGAAGAGTCTGGGTGAGGGAAGTCTGGGCCACTCTGCTCAGACTGCTGCCTCTTGACCCGGCCTGGATAAGTGGCAGATAATGGATGGACATTCCTCTATCGCATATTCTCTTCATGAATACAAACCAAAAACCAGTTTGGGCAGAAGCAATGCTTTTTTTCAGCCCACCCTGTACATCACATCAATTCAACAACAATAAACAAACAAACTTTTGTCACCATGCTCACATTCTTCAAGAACCATTTGTAGATGTTTTTTCAAGGAAATGTACTGCACAGACTATTCATATAACTGATATGTATACATTTTTATCGCATTTCAGAGATTTTTTTTTAATTTTAACAGAGAATGGATTAACTTAAATTGATCACCAAGATCATTCCATAATATCAGTACAACAACTGAGACACACCTTTGTTTGACATTGCTTCTTATTTTACTTGTTTCACACCGAAGCAAACCTCTTAAATTATAATGTCCTCTTCTTAATTTGAAGGATTGGATGCTCATGGGGAGGTTCCCGTTCACCGCACGAAACATAATTTCTAGTCATTTTAACTGAACTAAATCCACACATTTTAATTGTTTGGATCTTGTAAAAATGTGTTTTGTCGATTCCAGGAATTCAGTCTTATGTATTATTCCAATTGCTCTTTTTTGTAATTTAATGACTGGGTCTCCGTAGCTTTTACATGCATTTCCCCAAATGTCTGAGCAATACAATAAGCAGGGTAGCACAAGGAAGGAGTACAATATATGCAGACATTTTATGTTCAATAGAGTTTTAGTTTTACATAATATACCGATGGTTTTTGATAGCTTAGACTTAACGTACTGTACATGCGGTTTCCAACATAGCTGATGATCCATTATTATCCCCAAAAACCTATTCAATTTGAGTTCCATTCAAACAGTTTCATGATACAGTTTTTCTCATTGGCTCCAAAAGTCATACAATTAGTTTTCTCTTCATTTAGAGATGACTTATTCTGATCAAACATTTTTTTTAATGGTTCAGCTCAATTTCTACTTTTGAAATTAACTGTTTGAGGCCCTGTGCTGGCAGAATAAGTTAGTATCATCTGCAAAAATGACAATTTTCAATGATTTTGCTCCACTACAAATGTCATTCAAGTAAAGAATAAATAATTTGGGTCCAAAAACAGAACCTTGGGAGACGCCACAACAGAAAGCTTTTTACATATTGGTGTCTATTATTTAAGTAGCTTTGTAACCAATGATTGACCACCCCCCTTATCCCATAATTCTGACATTTCTGTAAAAGTAAAGAATTATTGATGGTGTCAAAAGCTTTTCTCAGATCAATAAATATCCCATTTGCACTTTCTCTGTTGTGGACAGCTGCTATGTTCTCAACAAAATCCATCACTGCTAGTGACGTCGACCTATTGCTACAAAATCCGTATTGTTGATCATTTATTATTTTATATTTGTTTAGGAAGTTATCTCATTGTTGAACAAACAATTTTTCTAATATTTTTGAAAATTGATCTAATAATGAGACCGGCCTGTAGTTTGTTACCAGCTGCTTGTTTCCATTCTTAAAGATCGGAAGTACTTGTTAAATTCATTTTCAATTTCTTGTTCATTCTCAAATCTTACATTGTCCGTTTTAACAATATATGTTGGGAACGCTTGAAAGTTGTTCTGATCAATCACTAACCTTCACTGCAGGTGGATAATTGTTATTACACCACCTAGTGGAAGTGTGGTCTGATTGTAACAACAACGTGATCGCCTTACCCAACTCCTTTAGGAAGCCCCCTAACACCTTTCATCAACTCCTTTAGGAAGCCTCCTAACACCTTTCATCAACTCCTTTAGGAAGTCTCCCAACACCTTTCATCAACTCCTTTAGGAAGTCTCCCAACACCTTTCATCAACTCCTTTAGGAAGTCTCCCAACACCTTTCATCAACTCCTTTAGGAAGCCTCCCAACACCTTTCATTAACTCCTTTAGGAAGTCTCCCAACACCTTTCATTAACTCCTTTAGGAAGTCTCCCAACACCTTTCATCAACTCCTTTAGGAAGTCTCTAACACCTTTCATCAACTCCTTTAGGAAGTCTCCCAACACCTTTCATCAACTCCTTTAGGAAGTCTCTAACACCTTTCATCAACTCCTTTAGGAAGCCTCCCAACACCTTTCATCAACTCCTTTAGGAAGCCTACTAACACCTTTCATCAACTCCTTTATGAAGTCTCCCAACACCTTTCATCAACTCCTTTATGAAGTCTCCCAACACCTTTCATCAACTCCTTTAGGAAGCCTACCAACACCTTTCATCAACTCCTTTATGAAGTCTCCCAACACCTTTCATCAACTCCTTTAGGAAGCCTACCAACACCTTTCATCAACTCCTTTATGAAGTCTCCCAACACCTTTCATCAACTCCTTTAGGAAGTCTCCCAACACCTTTCATCAACTCCTTTAGGAAGTCTCCCAACACCTTTCATCAACTCCTTTAGGAAGCCTACTAACACCTTTCATCAACTCCTTTAGGAAGCCTCCCAACACCTTTCATCAACGCCTTTAGGAAGCCTCTAACACCTTTCATCAACTCCTTTAGGAAGCCTCCCAACACCTTTCATCAACTCCTTTAGGAAGCCTCTAACACCTTTCATTAACTCCTTTAGGAAGCCTCCCAACACCTTTCATCAACGCCTTTAGGAAGCCTCTAACACCTTTCATCAACTCCTTTAGGAAGTCTCCCAACACCTTTCATCAACTCCTTTAGGAAGTCTCCCAACACCTTTCATCAACTCCTTTAGGAAGCCTACTAACACTTTTCATCAACTCCTTTAGGAAGCCTCCCAACACCTTTCATCAACTCCTTTAGTAAGCCTCCCAACACCTTTCATCAACTCCTTTAGGAAGTCTCCCAACACCTTTCATCAACTCCTTTAGGAAGCCTCCCAACACCTTTCATCAACGCCTTTAGGAAGCCTCTAACACCTTTCATCAACTCCTTTAGGAAGCCTCCCAACACCTTTCATCAACTCCTTTAGGAAGCCTCTAACACCTTTCATCAACTCCTTTAGGAAGTCTCCCAACACCTTTCCTCAACTCCTTTAGGAAGCCTCCCAACACCTTTCATCAACTCCTTTAGGAAGCCTCCCCACACCTTTCCTTAACTCCTTTAGGAAGTCTCTAACACCTTTCCTTAACTCTGTAATGTCATACATGGGGTTAAGGAAAAGCGGATAGGAAAGGTGGAGGAAAGACTATTTGGAAGCACCACATGATTTCTTCATGCTGTGTCTTCTTCTGTGGTTCTGGTGTATTTCTGTGGCTGCGGTACAGCGCCTGGTGTGTTCACTACATGGTTTTGAGTACTTTTCAGGGTGTCATGTGGAAGTAGATGTTTCCCATGTGGACGGAAACGTTTTAAGAACCACAGAGAGAAAGACGTTGGTTTTGGCTGGTGTGGACGGGACTCGTTGTTTCACGTCTACACAACAAAACCAGTTAGCATCGAAGCCATGAGTCATCTGTCCACTAGAATGACGGTGTTCTCCCATTGCCAATATTTAGAGCGAATGCATGTGTGACTGGTTCATTTACTAAAACAAACTGTACCAACTAATGCCCCAACATGAAAACAACATTTCTTTTCCCTGTTTCTTTACCAAACTGTGCGAAACATTTCAGAAACCGAAACACAAAAATGAGGCATTTTCCCTTGAAACGTTGTTGTGCCCCCACAGCAGCTGCTCCCCTGAACGCCTCATGTGATCATTTATGTGGGGTCCATCAGTGTGCTGCACTTGATGCATTCAGGGAAACTATGTAAATTGCATCATCTACTAACGGCACCACCCATAAGATCTTCAGAAACTTGCTTGTGTTTTAATGTTTCAGATCGAACTCGCAGTCCTCCTCGGCCACCATTTCTCATTTTAGATTTATGTCCGAAAGCAGGGAGGGACGTTTGATTCATCGCACTGCAGAGCCTTGATGCTACACACACAAACACACACTCTAAAGAGCTGAGAACTTCCTGTCTTCTTGATTCCCTCATTTTGTTTCGCTGAGATCAACGAAAACATCACACACACGGAAAACTGGGAGCATCAGGACATGACCTCACTCTGTGTGTGTGTGTGTGGATGGCTCATCACTGTTAATGAGGCTGAAGAGACACTCCCTCTGGACTCAGCAGATCATTCACTCTTTCATTACTTCCTCATCCCAGAACCACAAACATACTAAACTTGTCTTGCACAGCAACAACCTAGTCCCATAATGGTAATATCTCTCACACACACACACACACACACACACACACACACACACACACACACACACACACACACACACACACACACACACACACACACACACACACACACACACACACACACACACACACACACACACACAGCCCTGCAGCACTGATTTGCACAGTAACACAATGGCTGATGACACACAGTGTTACGGAGGATTTGGTTAATCTTCATAACGCGCTTCTCTCCGCTTCCTTGCCGCCCACCAACGACACGCTTGTTGAAGTAACAAAGAGACGCGTGGCACAAAGCAGCAGAACACAGGATCATCCAGGGGTTCACAAATACAAACGACCTTTGACCTCCCACAGGAGACCGACGATGACCCTGGAAGGAGGTTCTCCTCCAGCTCTGGGTGGCTCTCGTTGTCGTGGCACAATTCCACAATTCGCCCAGCCAAGTTTCCAGGAGGTGGAGGATGAGCCCGTCTATATCTGTGGACTAGAGGCCCGTCATGGCGCCGGGGCCTGATGCAGCGTCGTCATGGCGCCGGGGCCTGATGCAGCGTCGTCATGGCGCCGGGGCCTGATGCAGCGTCGTCATGGCGCCGGGGCCTGATGCAGCGTCGTCATGGCATCGGACCCGACATGGAGCTTGACACAAGTCGTAAAGGTTTATGCTAGCCTCTCAAAGCGACGCTGCGTGCCGCGAGCTGGATAAACATGTTGGTTGTAGTGATGGCGGACGCAGTCACTCAGCTGCTGACTCAGACCTGCGGCGCCACCGCTGCCAACAAACCGTCAGCGCTGATCGTTCCACTTCCTCCACGCTGATTAATCACCAGCACCAAGTCTGTCCTCCATCCCTTCCACCCTCATGTCACTCTTCATTACATTCCTCCACCCACATCAGAGAAATGAGGCATCTGCAGGACGACCTTGGAGCTGGAGCTTCCCACGGGCCCTGAATGCACCTTCAAGGCCGTCAATGCCACGGAGACACTCGGGAACAATTAGAGCCGTTTATGGGAGATTAGAGCCATTAATCCCAGATCACAGTCTGAGGCCCTGTCTCATCTCCTCACCAGGATTACTGAGGAATCATCTCAGCACTGGTAATCTGCTACTGTCAGACCTTGTAACGTTAAAAGTAGTGAAACATGCTGTCATTTGAACATGAGAAACATTTCATTCACTTGAAGAAATCCTGCTAATTCCACAACGTTTTCAAGTGAACAGAAAACGTTCTCAGCGTTTTTGGGGCCATCTGCTTGACGAGGGAGGTCGTTCAAACGCTGCTGCTCACATCAACCTGGCCCAAGTCAACCTGCAGGTTTCATTTCAAAAACAGCCAACAGCACCAACTAGTGGACCAACAGGAAAACTACAGGGCTTCCACCATTTCTGCAGTCTCCATGGAAACGGACATCATTTCCAAAACATTGTCATGTCAACTTGAACCTTTCCTGAAACAGAATTACAAACATTATGCTTTTTCACGAAACAGTTTATCAGTTACTGTAATCTGAGTATTTAGAATTACTTAAAGAAAACTTCCTGATGATTTTTTTGCATTAATTGTACATAAAATACTCTTAACAGTAGAAATACTAAAAAAAATCACATTATAACCCAGTAATCTGACTATCTGTAATTGGTTGAATTCAACTCTTGTGTAAATTGTAATCAAGTATCAAGATATAATACACTTGATGTATCCTGACATTCTACTCGTGTCCCTGCTGCTAGTATGACGCCACACACCTGTGATGTCATAGATTCACCCGAGAAGTAGTCAGATTACACCGATTGATGAGCTTGATATTCACCAGGAGATCAACAAACACACGCACGCACGCGCGCACACACACACACACACGTTGCGTGGAGGTGACTCGAGTTAATGAGGCTCACAAGCACGCGCCTCTTGTACCGTTTGTTGCCGTTAGTGCGCGTTCTCGTGATGGTCATCGACAAACTAACAGCTGTCCATCAAAGCCACCAGAACGTGCACGCGCCACCTGAGAGGAAAACGCGCGGATCGTCCAGTCACGCGCACAAAAGCCCCCCAGCAACCTGATCCCGGGGCGCCGGCACGCACGCGGACGCAAGCTGAATGCCGGTGCCGGGTGCGCGCGTACGGTCACGCGCACCGGCAGCAGGCGGAAGGAGGCTTGTTGCAGGCGTTGAGAAAAGCAGCAGAAGAAGAAACTCACCTTTGTGCTCGCAGCGCGCGGCGGAGGAGCCGCGGCGCCCCGCCGCTCGGTGCGTCCAGCCCCGCTCCGTAATCCACAGCCCCGGTACCGGTACCGGGAGCCAGGCACGTCCAGTCCGGGTTCACACACACAATGAGCCGCGGCGAGCCGCTTCTGAGCCTCGCTCCAGAGACACGCCCTTCTCATTAGCATAATGCACCTGCTGGAGCCAATCGCAAGGCGGGACGATGCCTAAGGCCACGCCCCCATCGACGCTATGCTTCCGGTCAACGTGCTGGAGGAAATGTAAATAACAGAAATGATTCCAGATTATTTTACTTTAGTACCTCAAGAAGTCACACACACACACACACACACACACACACACACACACACACACACACACACACACACACACACACACACACACACACACACACACACACACACACACACACACACACACCCAGGCAGGTTCAATAGGACAAACCCAGAACTTTGAAATCATTTTTTATATTTGAGTCATTTTTTGAAACAAAGACATTTTTTTTAAACAAAAACAGACTAATTCAAAACAGTGCAATCGGTTTCTATTACATTTACTTTCCAGATTGTGTTTCATTCCATAAATATTTCATTCATACTCGATTCTTTATCGTACAAACATAGTGACAAGAAGATAATATGAAGTACAATCAATAACAAAATACATTTAAAATAAGTATTATTAAAGCAGAATAAACTCAAATGTCTCTTAAATAATTAAATATTAAAAAAATATGGAGGCCTCTGGTTGTCATGGTGACCACACAGAGAGTAAAACTTGATAAACCAGGTTTCCCAGAAAGCAACTAATTAATCGTTATTCATAAACAGGAGGGGGAGGGGGAGGGGGAGAACAGCGCCAGGCAATAAGGGGGGCCGAGTGGCAGGCGGCGTGGTGAGAACCAGGACCAGGTAGAACCAGGACCAGAGAGAACCAGGACCAGTGAGAACCAGGACCAGAGAGAACCAGGACCAGTGAGAACCAGGACCAGGTAGAACCAGGACCAGAGAGAACCAGGACCAGTGAGAACCAGGACCAGGTAGAACCAGGACCATGGAGAACCCGTGGACAGTCTGGGAGGGAGGTAGATTTGAGTCTCATCCTGCATCGCAGTGAAATGTTATTGTATTGAAAGAAGACATGGCCAAGGGACAGTCCCTGAGGAACACCAGGAGAGAAGAACCAGGACAGTCCCTGAGGAACACCAGGAGAGAAGAACCAGGACAGTCCCTGAGGAACACCAGGAGAGAAGAACCAGGACAGAGCCCTGAGGAGCACCAGGAGAGAAGAACCAGGACAGAGCCCTGAGGAACACCAGGAGAGAAGAACCAGGACAGTCCCTGAGGAGCACCAGGAGAGAAGAACCAGGACAGAGCCCTGAGGAACACCAGGAGAGAAGAACCAGGACAGTCCCTGAGGAACACCAGGAGAGAAGAACCAGGACAGAGCCCTGAGGAACACCAGGAGAGAAGAACCAGGACAGAGCCCTGAGGAACACCAGGAGAGAAGAACCAGGACAGTCCCTGAGGAACACCAGGAGAGAAGAACCAGGACAGTCCCTGAGGAACACCAGGAGAGAAGAACCAGGACAGTCCCTGAGGAACACCAGGAGAGAAGAACCAGGACAGAGCCCTGAGGAACACCAGGAGAGAAGAACCAGGACAGTCCCTGAGGAACACCAGGAGAGAAGAACCAGGACAGTCCCTGAGGAACACCAGGAGAGAAGAACCAGGACAGTCCCTGAGGAACACCAGGAGAGAAGAACCAGGACAGAGCCCTGAGGAACACCAGGAGAGAAGAACCAGGACAGTCCCTGAGGAACACCAGGAGAGAAGAACCAGGACAGTCCCTGAGGAACACCAGGAGAGAAGAACCAGGACAGTCCCTGAGGAACACCAGGAGAGAAGAACCAGGACAGTCCCTGAGGAGCACCAGGAGAGAAGAACCAGGACAGTCCCTGAGGAACACCAGGAGAGAAGAACCAGGACAGAGCCCTGAGGAACACCAGGAGAGAAGAACCAGGACAGTCCCTGAGGAACACCAGGAGAGAAGAACCAGGACAGAGCCCTGAGGAACACCAGGAGAGAAGAACCAGGACAGTCCCTGGGGAACACCAGGAGAGAAGAACCAGGACAGTCCCTGAGGAACACCAGGAGAGAAGAACCAGGACAGAGCCCTGAGGAACACCAGGAGAGAAGAACCAGGACAGAGCCCTGAGGAACACCAGGAGAGAAGAACCAGGACAGTCCCTGAGGAACACCAGGAGAGAAGAACCAGGACAGTCCCTGAGGAACACCAGGAGAGAAGAACCAGGACAGTCCCTGAGGAACACCAGGAGAGAAGAACCAGGACAGTCCCTGAGGAACACCAGGAGAGAAGAACCAGGACAGTCCCTGAGGAACACCAGGAGAGAAGAACCAGGACAGTCCCTGAGGAACACCAGGAGAGAAGAACCAGGACAGTCCCTGAGGAACACCAGGAGAGAAGAACCAGGACAGAGCCCTGAGGAACACCAGGAGAGAAGAACCAGGACAGTCCCTGAGGAACACCAGGAGAGAAGAACCAGGACAGTCCCTGAGGAACACCAGGAGAGAAGAACCAGGACAGTCCCTGAGGAACACCAGGAGAGAAGAACCAGGACAGAGCCCTGAGGAACACCAGGAGAGAAGAACCAGGACAGTCCCTGAGGAACACCAGGAGAGAAGAACCAGGACAGTCCCGGAGGAACACCAGGAGAGAAGAACCAGGACAGTCCCTGAGGAACACCAGGAGAGAAGAACCAGGACAGTCCCTGAGGAGCACCAGGAGAGAAGAACCAGGACAGTCCCTGAGGAACACCAGGAGAGAAGAACCAGGACAGAGCCCTGAGGAACACCAGGAGAGAAGAACCAGGACAGTCCCTGAGGAACACCAGGAGAGAAGAACCAGGACAGAGCCCTGAGGAACACCAGGAGAGAAGAACCAGGACAGTCCCTGAGGAACACCAGGAGAGAAGAACCAGGACAGTCTCTGAGGAACACCAGGAGAGAAGAACCAGGACAGTCCCTGAGGAACACCAGGAGAGAAGAACCAGGACAGTCCCTGAGGAACACCAGGAGAGAAGAACCAGGACAGTCCCTGAGGAACACCAGGAGAGAAGAACCAGGACAGTCCCTGAGGAACACCAGGAGAGAAGAACCAGGACAGTCCCTGAGGAACACCAGGAGAGAAGAACCAGGACAGTCCCTGAGGAACACCAGGAGAGAAGAACCAGGACAGAGCCCTGAGGAACACCAGGAGAGAAGAACCAGGACAGTCCCTGAGGAACACCAGGAGAGAAGAACCAGGACAGTCCCTGAGGAGCACCAGGAGAGAAGAACCAGGACAGTCCCTGAGGAACACCAGGAGAGAAGAACCAGGACAGTCCCTGAGGAACACCAGGAGAGAAGAACCAGGACAGTCCCTGAGGAACACCAGGAGAGAAGAACCAGGACAGAGCCCTGAGGAACACCAGGAGAGAAGAACCAGGACAGTCCCTGAGGAACACCAGGAGAGAAGAACCAGGACAGTCCCTGAGGAACACCAGGAGAGAAGAACCAGGACAGTCCCTGAGGAACACCAGGAGAGAAGAACCAGGACAGTCCCTGAGGAGCACCAGGAGAGAAGAACCAGGACAGTCCCTGAGGAACACCAGGAGAGAAGAACCAGGACAGAGCCCTGAGGAACACCAGGAGAGAAGAACCAGGACAGTCCCTGAGGAACACCAGGAGAGAAGAACCAGGACAGAGCCCTGAGGAACACCAGGAGAGAAGAACCAGGACAGTCCCTGAGGAACACCAGGAGAGAAGAACCAGGACAGTCTCTGAGGAACACCAGGAGAGAAGAACCAGGACAGTCCCTGAGGAACACCAGGAGAGAAGAACCAGGACAGTCCCTGAGGAACACCAGGAGAGAAGAACCAGGACAGTCCCTGAGGAACACCAGGAGAGAAGAACCAGGACAGTCCCTGAGGAGCACCAGGAGAGAAGAACCAGGACAGTCCCTGGGGAACACCAGGAGAGAAGAACCAGGACAGTCCCTGAGGAACACCAGGAGAGAAGAACCAGGACAGTCCCTGAGGAACACCAGGAGAGAAGAACCAGGACAGAGCCCTGAGGAACACCAGGAGAGAAGAACCAGGACAGTCCCTGAGGAACACCAGGAGAGAAGAACCAGGACAGAGCCCTGAGGAACACCAGGAGAGAAGAACCAGGACAGTCCCTGAGGAACACTAGGAGAGAAGAACCAGGACAGAGCCCTGAGGAACACCAGGAGAGAAGAACCAGGACAGAGCCCTGAGGAACACCAGGAGAGAAGAACCAGGACAGTCCCTGAGGAACACTAGGAGAGAAGAACCAGGGTGAAGGTTGAAGCAAAGCTTATATATTCCTGCCCCATCACAACGAAACAAGGTTCTCTTAATATCACATACAGAAAATGATTTAACTTATATTGCTATTTATTACAATATACATTCAATATATATTTTCATATACACAGTTTATACATTCAAATCAAGCATATGCATTTGTACATACATACACATGCATATGAGATACACATTCATATTATACTGTTTCATATTTACGACACAAATTTCAATTAAATATAGAGTGGCAATAATTAAATTAATAAAACCTTTTATTATGTTTATTATGTATTCATAAATTGTATCCCAATAACCAAATAAATGTATGTACGTATGTCTGTATATATGTAGATATGTATGTCTGTGTGTGTATGTGTATGCTTGGGTGTGAGTGTGTGGGTGGGCTGGGATTAGGTGATGGGGTGGGGGTGGGTGAGTGGGGGGGGGTGGTGGCGGGTGTCATCCGGCCGGGCCTGGCTGGGCCTTCACTCTTCCTGGTCTGGTCTGGGGGGGGCTGGTCTGGGGCTCGGCGGCTGGGGCCTTCTCTGTCCCGCCGGGGTTGGGGGGGTGGCGGGGGGATGGCCCCCGGGGGTGCGGCGGGCTCCGCTGTCGGGGCCGGGGGGGCTCCCTGCCCGCGTGGCCTGGGGGCGCTGCACTGGCCGGTCCCGGCTTGGCGGCTCGGTCGGGGCCCGGGGCTCTGCGCCCTTTATCCTTCTCCTGTGGGCCCCTCTGGCCTGGGGGGGCTCCTCTCTGCGCTCTTGATCCTTCTCCTGTGGGCCCCTCTGGCCTGGGGGGGTCCTCTCTGCGCTCTTTATCCTTCTCCTGTGGGCCCCTCTGGCCTGGGGGGGCTCCTCTCTGCGCGCTCCGTCTGGTGCCTTCCGGGTTGGGGCGTGGCTCTCCGGTAGGGTTTGTCGGGGCGTGGCTCTCCGGGGGGGTTTGTCGGGGCGAGGCTCTCCGGGGGGGTTTGTCGCGGCGTGGCTCTCCGGGGGGGTTTGTCGGGGCGAGGCTCTCCGGGGGGGTTTGTCGCGGCGTGGCTCTCCGGTAGGGTTTGTCGGGGCGAGGCTCTCCGGGGGGGTTTGTCGGGGCGAGGCTCTCCGGGGGGGTTTGTTGGGGCGTGGCTCTCTGGGGGGGGCTGTCGGGGCCTCCCTGGATCCGGCGGGTCGCTGGGTGCCGGAGTGGCGGCGTCCGGCCCTGGTGGCCTTGGGCCCCGGGGTGGTGCTGCGGCCCCCCCACAACAGTTCCATTCACATCCAGAGGACAAACCACACACACACACACACACACACACACACACACACACACACACACACACACTCCCACTCCTCATTGACGAGATTGTTCTGTTAATTATCAAAACCAAGTTGTTGTTTGCTTTTGTTGTTTTTGTGTTTGTTTGTTTGTTTGTTTTTATTTATTTATTTATTTTTGTTTTATGTCCTTTTGTTTTTGCTTTTGTTATAATTGTTGTCATTATTTAGGTCTTTTGCTCTGTTGTTGCTCAGGCTGGTCTTAATCTCATGGCAGTTGGAAAATATTTAGATCACTGTGGTTAATGTATTATCAAAAAGAAAAAAAATTATGTAGCACTAACAAGGGTATTGTATGTATTTTGTATTTTGTATTTTTTGTATTTATTTTGTTTCACCAAGTCTTTCTCTGTCTCTCCTCTCCTCTCCTCTCCTCTCCTCTCCTCTCCTCTCCTCTATCCTCTCCTCTCCTCTCCTCTCCTCTCCTCTCCTCTCCTCTATCCTCTCCTCTCCTCTCCTCTCCTCTCCTCTCCTCTCCTCTCCTCCACCTCTGAGTCTGGTTTCTACAAAGGTTTCTCCTTGTTTGAGTTTTTCTTTCCACAGTCACAAACACACCTGCTTGCTCATGTGGATATGTTGGGCTTTTCTATTTTCTCTATAACAGCAAATTGGAATGACTGTAAAGTATTAAAAATAATAAAAAAAATAAAAAAAGAAAAAAAGAAAAAAAAAGAAAAAAAAAAAGAAAGGAGCCAGAATTCTACCATTGTAAATCTCCGTGACCCCGGCGCCTCCACCTCCACCCTGTACGATTATTTAAAAAAAAGCTAATGGAACCTCATAACACATTAAAAAAAAAAATTTAAATAAATAAATAAATAAAAAAATAAAAAAATAAATAAAAAAATAAAAAAATAAATAGTATCCCATTATATACAGGATATATGATTGCTGTCCTAGGTAACATTTTTGCTCTTATTTTTTATACTTACTAACAATATATGATTTAAAAAGCTTTTCAAACTGTTTTCTGTTGGTACTTTATTTTATTTCATCCTTTCGGCAGTTCCCTAATTTTACCAACTATTGTTCTACTCATCCTTTTCAATCTTGTTCTCGCATCATATTGTATGTTGAAATGTAGTTAATCTCTTAAATTGTAATCCCCTTCTCTCTGTACAACTCTTCCCTGGAACCCTTTGGAAGTGAACCTTTACTTGCTTTATAAATCATTTGGGCACTTTTGAGTTGGATGAGATCTGGGAGTTTTAAATCTGGTGTTTTTAGGAATAATCCATTAGTGTGTCCTTTATTGTGTTATGTGTCCTTCTGATGGCTCTTTTTTCTACTATGAATAATGGTTGGATGTTTGTCATGTATGTATTTCCCCAAACTTCTAGACACAAACTCAAATATGGTCAGACAAGTGTACAATAAAGAGTGTGTAATGTTTTTTGATGAAGAGTGTGCCTTGTTTTACCAGGACAACAATACTCTGTCACGGATCATGGACAGGACCCAAGTGCAGGACTCTGGAGGCAGGCTGGGTTCAAGTCTTTTATTAACGACGACTGTACAGACTGATGACTCGCAGGTCGCTCCTCCACCTGAGGAGCGAAGCCGACTTGAACTCCGACATACTGGACCGGACGGACGAGACATTAATGACAAACAAACCAACACTGAACAAACCCAGACAGGACATATAGAGGGCAGGGTGATCACACAAAGTGGCCACAGGTGTGGTGCTGGACCGCCCAGACCTATGGCCCGCCCACTCTTAAAGGGGACCTCAGCCTACATCCTGACAGTACCCCCCCCCTCCACGACCGGCTCCAGACCGCCCAGACCTATGGCCCGCCCACTCTTAAAGGGGACCTCAGCCTACATCCTGACAGTACCCCCCCCTCCACGACCGGCTCCAGACCGCCCAGACCTATGGCCCGCCCACTCTTAAAGGGGACCTCAGCCTACATCCTGACAGTACCCCCCCTCCACGACCGGCTCCAGACCGCCCAGACCTATGGCCCGCCCACTCTTAAAGGGGACCTCAGCCTACATCCTGACAGTACCCCCCCTCCACGACCGGCTCCAGACCGCCCAGACCTATGGCCCGCCCACTCTTAAAGGGGACCTCACCCTACATCCTGACAGTACCCCCCCTCCACGACCGGCTCCAGACGGCCCAGACCTATGGCCCGCCCACTCTTAAAGGGGACCTCAGCCTACATCCTGACAGTACCCCCCCCTCCACGACCGGCTCCAGACCGCCCAGACCTATGGCCCGCCCACTCTTAAAGGGGACCCCAGCCTACATCCTGACAGTACCCCCCCTCCACGACCGGCTCCAGACGGCCCAGACCTATGGCCCGCCCACTCTTAAAGGGGACCTCAGCCTACATCCTGACAGTACCCCCCCTCCACGACCGGCTCCAGACCGCCCAGACCTATGGCCCGCCCACTCTTAAAGGGGACCTCAGCCTACATCCTGACAGTACCCCCCCCTCCACGACCGGCTCCAGACCGCCCAGACCTATGGCCCGCCCACTCTTAAAGGGGACCTCAGCCTACATCCTGACAGTACCCCCCCCTCCACGACCGGCTCCAGACGGCCCAGACCTATGGCCCGCCCACTCTTAAAGGGGACCTCAGCCTACATCCTGACAGTACCCCCCCCTCCACGACCGGCTCCAGACGGCCCAGACCTATGGCCCGCCCACTCTTAAAGGGGACCTCAGCCTACATCCTGACAGTACCCCCCCTCCACGACCGGCTCCAGACGGCCCAGACCTATGGCCCGCCCACTCTTAAAGGGGACCTCAGTCTACATCCTGACAGTACCCCCCCCTCCACGACCGGCTCCAGACGGCCCAGACCTATGGCCCGCCCACTCTTAAAGGGGACCCCAGCCTACATCCTGACAGTACCCCCCCTCCACGACCGGCTCCAGACGGCCCAGACCTATGGCCCGCCCACTCTTAAAGGGGACCTCAGTCTACATCCTGACAGTACCCCCCCCCTCCACGACCGGCTCCAGACGGCCCAGACCTATGGCCCGCCCACTCTTAAAGGGGACCTCAGCCTACATCCTGACAGTACCCCCCCCTCCACGACCGGCTCCAGACGGCCCAGACCTATGGCCCGCCCACTCTTAAAGGAGACCCCAGCCTACATCCTGACAGTACCCCCCCCTCCACGACCGGCTCCAGACGGCCCAGACCTATGGCCCGCCCACTCTTAAAGGGGACCTCAGCCTACATCCTGACAGTACCCCCCCCTCCACGACCGGCTCCAGACGGCCCAGACCTATGGCCCGCCCACTCTTAAAGGGGACCTCAGTCTACATCCTGACAGTACCCCCCCTCCACGACCGGCTCCAGACGGCCCAGACCTATGGCCCGCCCACTCTTAAAGGGGACCTCAGCCTACATCCTGACAGTACCCCCCCTCCACGACCGGCTCCAGACGGCCCAGACCTATGGCCCGCCCACTCTTAAAGGGGACCTCAGCCTACATCCTGACACTCCTCGCCAACGTCCCTTTGATGTATTGAATGTGTGACTTCCAGCAGATCCTGTGTCCAAGATCACACAAATCTGACTTCGTTCACTCTTTCTATGTCAACATTTTCTATATTTCATTTGACATTTATGTTTTTTTTTCTGATTTCCAAATAACAGGTTTAATGATAATTTATTAACATCAAACCATTTTTTTAGCTTACACATCTCCATAGTGACTATACCCGAGAGCTGCTGCAAGTCCACGTCAGTACAAAGAATATTGGTATCATTCACAAATAATGCATATTTTAGTTTTTCAGTGACTTTACAAATATCATTGATATACATTATGAACAGTTTCGGCCCCAAGACTGACCCCTGTGGTACCCCACATTTAATATTCAAACAACATGATTTGTTCTGGGATGTCTGTACAAACTGTTTTCTATTGCATAAATAACTTTTTATCCAGTCCAAAACAACACATCTTAAACCATACTTTGCCATGTTTCTCATAAGTATGCTGTGGTCCACTGTATCAAATGCTTTTTAAGATCTAAGAACACTCCTACTGTATATTAATTTTTATCGATACTATCAGATATTGCTTCAATTAAATCTGTTAATGCTTGTGCTGTTGATCGATTATTTCTGAAACCATACTGCCTATTTGTTAATCATTCATTTTTTCTACAAAGCTATCAAATCTATTTATAGATATTTTTTCTAATACTTCAGAGAACTGTGGTAATATTGAGATTGGCCTGTCGTTTGTGAATAGTTGCCCGTCTCCAGCTTTGTGAATAGGAAAGACTTGCAATTTTCATCAGCTGAGGAAATACTCCAGTTTCACAAATTAAAATAGATATAGTTAAATAGATAGAGTAAAGGTGCACTGATTCCATCAATGACACACTTTAAAGTTTGCATGTCTATATCATCCACGTCTGTGATTGTTTTGTTGTTAAAACCTTTGACTATGTCCCTGCTGTCTCGCTCTCCTGCTGGTTTCAGACACATTGTGTGTGTTGGCTTTGAATTCACCTAATCTGCTGCATCTATTTTCGTCCCTTCAACCTTTATGTCTTCTGGTCCAATGTTTATAAAATAATTATTGAATCTATTTGCCATCTCCTCCTTATCCTTAATCATCTTGTTACTTTCCATAAAGTATGGTGGGTATTGGTTATCATTATTTGTATTCCTATTAATAGCATTTCATATTTTCCATATACCACATATGTTATCCTTGTTGCATTCTAGTTTATTGATATAATGTTCTTTTTTACACATTCTGATTATGAATGAATGTGATTAAGAATGTTGTAACAATCAAAGGAATATGACATGAGGGATGATATAAAGGGCTGCAATCACCCAGTGGAGGATGATGTGATGAATCCAGGTGAGATAAAGAGATGAAGAGAAGCAGTCATGTTTTTTCCAGAATCTTCTGCAGGGTCTGTGATGTTACAAGTAACAGTCTCGTGCTACCGAGTCTGTCCACCATATTTATCTTCGAAAGTTGAGGCGAAGGTTTTGTGTTTGTCCATATGTTTTTATCTATTTATTAGTTTGTGTATTTATGTAATATATTTTACCACGATAACACGAATTGCATGAATGGTTCAGGGATTATTTGTAACCAATCCATTAGGTCTTGGGCTTGTGGTGAGGTAAGATATTTACTCCTTTGAAGACACGCTGGCGCTCCGTCCATGATGGCTGATGCTGCCGTTAGCCACCTGCTAGCACACGGCTAACGTGTACACTCTGAACCAATCACATGCTGACTCACTCTCGTGGTGTGTTCAAGTGACCCAAAAGAATGGGAACCAACGGAACATCATGTATAATTAACATTCCAAGGTGGCGTTTCCAAGCGCCCCACTGAGGGCCCGTTCCACTTCTACTTCTAGTTCTTTACCTTTGTCTCTGGGGTTTTCAGTAATATGAACTGGAAATCCAACGGAATCAAGTCCTACAGCACCATCGCTAACCCATCTCCGTCTCACACACACACACACACACACACACACACACACTGAATTGCTTTAAAGCAACACATCCAGAGGAAATGTGTCCCTACAGGCCACCATAGTCTCACTGTGTGTCAGTCAGGCCATGGGAGACATTAAACTGATCATAAATCACAACACTTCTCAATGAAATGTGATGTTCTGTCATCAGCCGCTGCAGTTTGACTGATCAACTCTGAGATATTGATTATTGATCTCACGTGTTCTTGGAATCACGTCCCACGGATCGGAGGCAATAAAGAATACAGTTTTTACTTTTTCCTTCTCAAATATGAGACTTACGAGTTCATCTGTTTGTCCTCCTCAAGGTAATAAGAGACACACACACACACACACACACACACACACACACACACACACACACACACACACACACACACACACACACACACACACACACACACACACACACACACACACACACACACACACACACACACACACACACACACACACGCAGTCTCCCTGATGAGAATTCAGATACACGATAACTTTTATTCTCAAACAAAGGCAAAAAATCAGTGTGATGATGACAAAGGTTTCTTTGTTATTTGATTGTCCTCACTGCCTGATGAACAGGAAATCTGGAGCTCGTGCACGGGCCTGATAGCTAAGTGCTGAAGAGGATGGGGAGAAAAAATGAGGTGTGGTGAGTGCAGGTCACAGTGCAGCCTGACATGTGGAGGTCAAAGGTCAAGGTCGTCTGAGCGTCAGGCGTTAAATCAGAGCTGTCAAGACGAATAAAAGTCAACGGACAAAACAAGAGCATGAACATTGATCGGAATTAAAGAAACAAACACAAAAGCCCCGTCTCCACCACACAAAAAGTACCGGCCTACACCGGTCTAAACCGCTCCGGTTCGCGTGTCACCACAGGAATGTGGTCTAAACCGCTCCAGACCGCTCCAAAGGCCACCGCTTTTCCGCTCCCCTTCCGTTGGGGTACCAGGACCACGGAACGGGTCTGAGGTTGAGCTGCTGTCTGCTGATTGGTCAGTGATTTACGACACGCCCTCAATATGTTAATGTGCCGGCTGAATCCTCTGCTGTCAGTGTGGTCAGCTGTGCTCTGGTTGTTTTTATTTTCATTTTCTTCAAACAGCGACTTGAGGCAGGGGGAGACCGGGGGGAGGGACTTTGCATCACGTTGGAGTTTTCTGTTAGCAGCATAGCGCTCGCCGTGGCGCTGATGCGCGTCCGGGACACTGGAGTCTGGAGCTTTCGTCTCCGGCGCTGACCGCGCTCCGGCAGCTCCGCTTCCCAGAGGCGGTCAGTGTTCTGTTCAGCTGCGGTCAGTGGCGCTTTATCGCGGTCAGTGGCGCTTTATCGCGGTCAGTGGCGCTTTATCGCGGGGACGGACCGCGGCAGCGATGAAAAGGAGCTCGGAGCTCGGTGCCTCCGTGTTCCGGCGCTGAGCTGCCAGACCGCGATCAGCGCCGGAGTGGAGAACCTCCTGCGTTTGAGCAGAAAGCTCAGACTCCCGTGTCTGTGCCTCAGACAACCGGGGGGAACGCTCCGGCCACTTGCCCCGCCCCCCAGCGCTCGAGTGCGGGGCAAGTGGCCCCCAAGTCGCCGGCAAGTGGCCGAGCGACTCGCTCTCTCACACAAACACGGAAGTTGCGCTGCAAATGACTGCTGCAGAAAGTAACTTTTTTTTTTTCCGCTGCAAAAAATAACAGTGCAAAGTGGAGAATTTAAACAACGACAGAGGATTCATAAGATCTACATCTGACGACGTTCTTTTCTGTTATAATGTCACATTTCTGCGGAGCTCATAAGCCCCGCCCACTTTTAACGCTCCTCTCTGCAGTGGAAACGCGACCCAAAATTTCAGTCGGGGTCTCTATTCCGTACCGCTCCGCTCCGTACCGGCACTTGTGTGCGGTGGAACCGGGGCTAAAGAGACACAAAACAAACAGAATGACTTTTCCAGATTGGCCCTGAATGTGTCGTCACTTGAAAGTGAGCCAAACACTTCTGTTTATGAACCAGTGACAGGATGAACCAGGGACAGGTTGAACTGAACCAGTGGCAGGATGAAATGAACCAGTGACAGGGTGAACCATTGGCAGGATGAACCAGTGACAGGATGAAATAAACCACTGAGAGGATGAACCAGTGACAGGATGAACCAGTGAGAGGATGAACCAGTGAGAGGATGAACCAGTGACAGGATGAACCAGAGACAAGATGAACCAGCGAGAGGATGAACCAGTGACAGGATGAACCAGTGAGAGGATGAACCAGTGACAGGATGAACCAGAGACAGGATGAACCAGAGACAAGATGAACCAGCGAGAGGATGAACCAGTGACAGGATGAACCAGTGACAGGATGAACCAGTGACAGGATGAACCAGAGACAAGATGAACCAGCGAGAGGATGAACCAGTGACAGGATAAACCAGTGAGAGGATAAACCAGCGAGAGGATGAACCAGTGACAGGATAAACCAGTGAGAGGATGAACCAGTGACAGGATGAACCAGTGACAAGATGAACCAGTGACAAGATGAACCAGCGAGAGGATGAACCAGTGACAGGATAAACCAGTGAGAGGATGAACCAGTGAGAGGATGAACAAGTGACAGGATGAACCACTGACAGGATGAACCAGTGACAGGATGAACCAGTGATAAGATGAACCAGTGACAGGATGAACCACTGACAGGATGAACCAGTGACAAGATGAACCAGCGAGAGGATGAACCAGTGACAGGATAAACCAGTGAGAGGATGAACCAGTGAGAGGATGAACAAGTGACAGGATGAACCACTGACAGGATGAACCAGTGACAGGATGAACCAGTGACAAGATGAACCAGTGACAGGATGAACCACTGACAGGATGAACCAGTGACAAGATGAACCAGCGAGAGGATGAACCAGTGACAGGATAAACCAGTGAGAGGATGAACCAGTGAGAGGATGAACAAGTGACAGGATGAACCACTGACAGGATGAACCAGTGACAGGATGAACCAGTGACAAGATGAACCAGTGACAGGATGAACCACTGACAGGATGAACCAGTGAAAGGATGAAATAAACCGGTAAGAGGATGAACCAGTGAGAGGATGAACAAGTGACAGGATGAACCACTGACAGGATGAACCAGTGAGAGGATGAACCAGTGACAGGATGAACCAGTGAGAGGATGAACCAGTGACAGGATGAACCAGTGAGAGGATGAACAAGTGAGTGTACAGCAGGGGAGGACAGTCTGCAGGAACAGCAGGGGGAGGACAGTCTGCAGGAACAATGAAGGTAATAGAACAGCAGGGGGAGGACAGTCTGCAGGAACAATGAAGGTAATAGAACAGCAGGGGGAGGACAGTCTGCAGGAACAATGAAGGTAGTAGAACAACAGGGGGAGGACAGTCTGCAGGAACAATGAAGGTAATAGAACAACAGGGGGAGGACAGTCTGCAGGAACAATGAAGGTAATAGAACAGCAGGGGAAGACAGTCTGCAGGAACAATGAAGGTAATAGAACAGCAGGGGGGGACAGTCTGCAGGAACAATGAAGGTAATAGAACAGCAGGGGGAGGACAGTCTGCAGGAACAATGAAGGTAATAGAACAACAGGGGGAGGACAGTCTGCAGGAACAATGAAGGTAATAGAACAGCAGGGGGAGGACAGTCTGCAGGAACAATGAAGGTAGTAGAACAACAGGGGGAGGACAGTCTGCAGGAATAATGAAGGTAATAGAACAACAGGGGGAGGACAGTCTGCAGGAATAATGAAGGTAATAGAACAACAGGGGAAGACAGTCTGCAGGAATAATGAAGGTAATAGAACAACAGGGGGAGGACAGTCTGCAGGAACAATGAAGGTAATAGAACAACAGGGGGAGGACAGTCTGCAGGAACAATGAAGGTAATAGAACAACAGGGGGGAAGACAGTCTGCAGGAACAATGAAGGTAATAGAACAGCAGGGGGAGGACAGTCTGCAGGAACAATGAAGGTAATAGAACAACAGGGGGGAAGACAGTCTGCAGGAACAATGAAGGTAATAGAACAACAGGGGAAGACAGTCTGCAGGAACAATGAAGGTAATAGAACAACAGGGGAAGACAGTCTGCAGGAACAATGAAGGTAATAGAACAACAGGGGAGGACAGTCTGCAGGAACAATGAAGGTAATAGAACAGCAGGGGGAGGACAGTCTGCAGGAACAATTAAGGTAATAGAACAACAGGGGAAGACAGTCTGCAGGAATAATGAAGGTAATAGAACAACAGGGGGAGGACGGTCTGCAGGAACAATGAAGGTAATAGAACAGCAGGGGGAGGACAGTCTGCAGGAACAATGAAGGTAATAGAACAACAGGGGGAGGACAGTCTGCAGGAACAATGAAGGTAATAGAACAGCAGGGGGAGGACAGTCTGCAGGAACAATGAAGGTAGTAGAACAACAGGGGGAGGACAGTCTGCAGGAACAATGAAGGTAATAGAACAGCAGGGGGAGGACAGTCTGCAGGAACAATGAAGGTAATAGAACAACAGGGGGGAAGACCGTCTGCAGGAACAATGAAGGTAATAGAACAACAGGGGAAGACAGTCTGCAGGAATAATGAAGGTAATAGAACAACAGGGGGAGGACAGTCTGCAGGAACAATGAAGGTAATAGAACAACAGGGGAAGACAGTCTGCAGGAACAATGAAGGTAATAGAACAACAGGGGGAGGACAGTCTGCAGGAACAATGAAGGTAATAGAACAACAGGGGGAGGACAGTCTGCAGGAACAATGAAGGTAATAGAACAGCAGGGGAAGACAGTCTGCAGGAACAATGAAGGTAATAGAACAGCAGGGGGGGACAGTCTGCAGGAACAATGAAGGTAATAGAACAGCAGGGGGAGGACAGTCTGCAGGAACAATGAAGGTAATAGAACAACAGGGGGAGGACAGTCTGCAGGAACAATGAAGGTAATAGAACAGCAGGGGGAGGACAGTCTGCAGGAACAATGAAGGTAGTAGAACAACAGGGGGAGGACAGTCTGCAGGAATAATGAAGGTAATAGAACAACAGGGGGAGGACAGTCTGCAGGAATAATGAAGGTAATAGAACAACAGGGGAAGACAGTCTGCAGGAATAATGAAGGTAATAGAACAACAGGGGGAGGACAGTCTGCAGGAACAATGAAGGTAATAGAACAACAGGGGGAGGACAGTCTGCAGGAACAATGAAGGTAATAGAACAACAGGGGGGAAGACAGTCTGCAGGAACAATGAAGGTAATAGAACAGCAGGGGGAGGACAGTCTGCAGGAACAATGAAGGTAATAGAACAACAGGGGGGAAGACAGTCTGCAGGAACAATGAAGGTAATAGAACAACAGGGGAAGACAGTCTGCAGGAACAATGAAGGTAATAGAACAACAGGGGAAGACAGTCTGCAGGAACAATGAAGGTAATAGAACAACAGGGGAGGACAGTCTGCAGGAACAATGAAGGTAATAGAACAGCAGGGGGAGGACAGTCTGCAGGAACAATTAAGGTAATAGAACAACAGGGGAAGACAGTCTGCAGGAATAATGAAGGTAATAGAACAACAGGGGGAGGACAGTCTGCAGGAACAATGAAGGTAATAGAACAGCAGGGGGAGGACAGTCTGCAGGAACAATGAAGGTAATAGAACAACAGGGGGAGGACAGTCTGCAGGAACAATGAAGGTAATAGAACAGCAGGGGGAGGACAGTCTGCAGGAACAATGAAGGTAGTAGAACAACAGGGGGAGGACAGTCTGCAGGAACAATGAAGGTAATAGAACAGCAGGGGGAGGACAGTCTGCAGGAACAATGAAGGTAATAGAACAACAGGGGGGAAGACAGTCTGCAGGAACAATGAAGGTAATAGAACAACAGGGGAAGACAGTCTGCAGGAATAATGAAGGTAATAGAACAACAGGGGGAGGACAGTCTGCAGGAACAATGAAGGTAATAGAACAACAGGGGAAGACAGTCTGCAGGAACAATGAAGGTAATAGAACAACAGGGGGAGGACAGTCTGCAGGAACAATGAAGGTAATAGAACAACAGGGGGAGGACAGTCTGCAGGAACAATGAAGGTAATAGAACAGCAGGGGGAGGACAGTCTGCAGGAACAATGAAGGTAATAGAACAACAGGGGAAGACAGTCTGCAGGAACAATGAAGGTAGTAGAACAACAGGGGGAGGACAGTCTGCAGGAACAATGAAGGTAATAGAACAGCAGGGGGAGGACAGTCTGCAGGAACAATGAAGGTAGTAGAACAACAGGGGGAGGACAGTCTGCAGGAACAATGAAGGTAATAGAACAGCAGGGGGAGGACAGTCTGCAGGAACAATGAAGGTAATAGAACAACAGGGGGGAAGACAGTCTGCAGGAACAATGAAGGTAATAGAACAACAGGGGAAGACAGTCTGCAGGAATAATGAAGGTAATATAACAACAGGGGGAGGACAGTCTGCAGGAACAATGAAGGTAATAGAACAACAGGGGGAGGACAGTCTGCAGGAACAATGAAGGTAATAGAACAACAGGGGAAGACAGTCTGCAGGAACAATGAAGGTAATAGAACAACAGGGGAAGACAGTCTGCAGGAACAATGAAGGTAATAGAACAGCAGGGGAAGGACAGTCTGCAGGAACAATGAAGGTAATAGAACAACAGGGGGGAGGACAGTCTGCAGGAACAATGAAGGTAATAGAACAGCAGGGGGAGGACAGTCTGCAGGAACAATGAAGGTAATAGAACAGCAGGGGGAGGACAGTCTGCAGGAACAATGAAGGTAATATAACAACAGGGGAAGACAGTCTGCAGGAATAATGAAGGTAATAGAACAACAGGGGGAGGACAGTCTGCAGGAACAATGAAGGTAATAGAACAACAGGGGAAGACAGTCTGCAGGAATAATGAAGGTGATAGAACAACAGGGGGAGGACAGTCTGCAGGAACAATGAAGGTAATAGAACAACAGGGGGGAAGACAGTCTGCAGGAACAATGAAGGTAATAGAACAGCAGGGGGAGGACAGTCTGCAGGAACAATGAAGGTAATAGAACAGCAGGGGGAGGACAGTCTGCAGGAACAATGAAGGTAATAGAACAACAGGGGGAGGACAGTCTGCAGGAACAATGAAGGTAATAGAACAGCAGGGGGAGGACAGTCTGCAGGAACAATGAAGGTAATAGAACAGCAGGGGAAGACAGTCTGCAGGAACAATGAAGGTAATAGAACAACAGGGGGGAAGACAGTCTGCAGGAACAATGAAGGTAATAGAACAACAGGGGAAGACAGTCTGCAGGAATAATGAAGGTAATATAACAACAGGGGGAGGACAGTCTGCAGGAACAATGAAGGTAATAGAACAACAGGGGGAGGACAGTCTGCAGGAACAATGAAGGTAATAGAACAACAGGGGAAGACAGTCTGCAGGAACAATGAAGGTAATAGAACAACAGGGGAAGACAGTCTGCAGGAACAATGAAGGTAATAGAACAGCAGGGGAAGGACAGTCTGCAGGAACAATGAAGGTAATAGAACAACAGGGGGGAGGACAGTCTGCAGGAACAATGAAGGTAATAGAACAGCAGGGGGAGGACAGTCTGCAGGAACAATGAAGGTAATAGAACAGCAGGGGGAGGACAGTCTGCAGGAACAATGAAGGTAATATAACAACAGGGGAAGACAGTCTGCAGGAATAATGAAGGTAATAGAACAACAGGGGGAGGACAGTCTGCAGGAACAATGAAGGTAATAGAACAACAGGGGAAGACAGTCTGCAGGAATAATGAAGGTGATAGAACAACAGGGGGAGGACAGTCTGCAGGAACAATGAAGGTAATAGAACAGCCGGGGGAGGACAGTCTGCAGGAACAATGAAGGTAATAGAACAGCAGGGGGAGGACAGTCTGCAGGAACAATGAAGGTAATAGAACAGCAGGGGGAGGACAGTCTTCAGGAACAATGAAGGTAATAGAACAGCAGGGGGAGGACAGTCTGCAGGAACAATGAAGGTAATAGAACAGCAGGGGGAGGACAGTCTGCAGGAACAATGAAGGTAATAGAACAGCAGGGGAAGACAGTCTGCAGGAACAATGAAGGTAATAGAACAGCAGGGGGAGGACAGTCTGCAGGAACAATGAAGGTAGTAGAACAACAGGGGGAGGACAGTCTGCAGGAACAATGAAGGTAATAGAACAGCAGGGGGAGGACAGTCTGCAGGAACAATGAAGGTAATAGAACAACAGGGGGGAAGACAGTCTGCAGGAACAATGAAGGTAATAGAACAGCAGGGGGAGGACAGTCTGCAGGAACAATGAAGGTAATAGAACAACAGGGGGGAAGACA
>NW_027661943.1:97500-101000 GCF_963422515.1 Blennius ocellaris | reverse complement strand
GAGGTGGTGGCTTGGCATGCCACGTGACGGAGAGGAGCACTATTTCACCTCCTCTCTTGCTGTCTGCTGTCTTTCTTCTCCAGAGGTGGTGGCTTGGCACGCCACGTGACGGAGAGGAGCGCTATTTCACCTCCTCTCTTGCTTCTCCAGAGGTGGTGGCTTGGCACGCCACGTGACGGAGAGGAGCGCTATTTCACCTCCTCTCTTGCTGTCTGCTGTCTTTCTTCTCCAGAGGTGGTGGCTTGGCACGCCACGTGACGGAGAGGAGCGCTATTTCACCTCCTCTCTTGCTTCTCCAGAGGTGGTGGCTTGGCACGCCACTTGACGGAGAGGAGCGCTTTCACCTCCTCTCTTGCTATCTGCTGTCTTTCTTCTCCAGAGGTGGTGGCTTGGCACGCCACGTGACAGAGAGGAGCGCTATTTCACCTCCTCTCTTGCTTCTCCAGAGGTGGTGGCTTGGCACGCCACTTGACGGAGAGGAGCGCTTTCACCTCCTCTCTTGCTGTCTGCTGTCTTTCTTCTCCAGAGGTGGTGGTTTGGCACGCCACGTGACGGAGAGGAGCGCTATTTCACCTCCTCTCTTGCTGTCTGCAATCTTTCTTCTCCAGAGGTGGTGGCTTGGCACGCCACGTGATGGAGAGGAGCGCTATTTCACCTCCTCTCTTGCTTCTCCAGAGGTGGTGGCTTGGCACACCACTTGACGGAGAGGAGCGCTATTTCACCTCCTCTCTTTCTTCTCCAGACGTGGTGGCTTGGCACGCCACGTGACGGAGAGGAGCGCTATTTCACCTCCTCTCTTGCTTCTCCAGAGGTGGTGGCTTGGCACGCCACTTGACGGAGAGGAGCGCTATTTCACCTCCTCTCTTGCTGTCTGCTGTCTTTCTTCTCCAGAGGTGGTGGCTTGGCACGCCACGTGATGGAGAGGAGCGCTATTTCACCTCCTCTCGTTCTTCTCCAGACGTGGTGGCTTGGCACGCCACGTGACGGAGAGGAGCGCTATTTCACCTCCTCTCTTGCTTCTCCAGAGGTGGTGGCTTGGCACGCCACTTGACGGAGAGGAGCGCTATTTCACCTCCTCTCTTGCTGTCTGCTGTCTTTCTTCTCCAGAGGTGGTGGCTTGGCACGCCACGTGATGGAGAGGAGCGCGATTTCACCTCCTCTCTTGCTGTCTGCTGTCTTTCTTCTCCAGAGGTGGTGACTTGGCACGCCACGTGACGGAGAGGAGCGCTATTTCACCTCCTCTCTTGCTTCTCCAGAGGTGGTGGCTTGGCACGCCACGTGACGGAGAGGAGCACTATTTCACCTCCTCTCTTGCTGTCTGCTGTCTTTCTTCTCCAGAGGTGGTGACTTGGCACGCCACGTGACGGAGAGGTGTTGGGAACAAAACCTGCAAGAATGAAAAGAGAGACAACCCCGTTTATCGAGAGCAATAAAGAGTCAAAACAATAAGTCAGCTTGTACAAGGACCGAGAAATGAATTCACCTCAGGAGCTGAAGTTCACCGATCTGCCCCGATCTTCATTTCTCTGCCCCGTTTTATTCAAAGTTAGAGTAGGCGGTTACATTTTCATACACAGACAAAGCAGGTTAACACTGGCCTGTGTGTGTGTGTGTGTGTGTGTGTGTGTGTGTGTGTGTGTGTGTGTGTGTGTGTGTGTGTGTGTGTGTGTGTGTGTGTGTGTGTGAGTGGTTACACTTCTATATGGTTCACACAGTTGAAGCAGGAGTCTCAGATAAGATGTCCCCCGGCCCAGAGGCCAGAGACCTTGAAGAGTCTCACAGTGGTACAGTTTCAATAATACAAAGACTCGTGCCCTTGCAGGTGTGAAACAGTGAACAGTGGTTATAATAGACATGCATGAAACAACGATAACTTACAAAATGTTAATTCCCATTATATCAAGTACTAATAATAAACATAAAGTACAAATTTATCTAACAGAGGAGCGCTATTTCACCTCCTCTCTTGCTGTCTGCTGTCTTTCTTCTCCAGAGGTGGTGGCTTGGAATGCAACGTGACGGAGAGGAGCGCTATTTCACCTCCTCTCTTGCTGTCTGCTGTCTTTCTTCTCCAGAGGTGGTGGCTTGGAATGCAACGTGACGGAGAGGAGCGCAATATCACCTCCTCTCTTGCTTCTCCAGAGGTGGTGGCTTGGCATGCCACGTGACGGAGAGGAGCGCTATTTCACCTCCTCTCTTCCTTCTCCAGAGGCGGTGGCTTGGCACGCCACGTGACGGAGAGGAGCGCTATTTCACCTCCTCTCTTGCTGTCTGCTGTCTTTCTTCTCCAGAGGTGGTGGCTTGGAATGCAACGTGATGGAGAGGAGCGCAATTTCACCTCCTCTCTTGCTTCTACAGAGGTGGTGGCTTGGCACGCCACGTGACGGAGAGGAGCGCTATTTCACCTCCTCTCTTCCTTCTCCAGAGGTGGTGGCTTGGCACGCCACGTGACGGAGAGGAGCGCTATTTCACCTCCTCTCTTGCTTCTCCAGAGGTGGTGGCTTGGCACGCCACGTGACGGAGAGGAGCGCTATTTCACCTCCTCTCTTGCTGTCTGCTGTCTTTCTTCTCCAGAGGTGGTGACTTGGCATGCCACGTGACGGAGAGGAGCGCTATTTCACCTCCTCTCTTGCTGTCTGCTGTCTTGCTTCTCCAGAGGTGGTGGCTTGGCACGCCACGTGACGGAGAGGAGCGCTATTTCACCTCCTCTCTTCCTTCTCCAGAGGTGGTGGCTTGGCACGCGACGTGACGGAGAGGAGCGCTATTTCACCTCCTCTCTTGCTTCTCCAGAGGTGGTGGCTTGGCACGCCACGTGACGGAGAGGAGCGCTATTTCACCTCCTCTCTTGCTGTCTGCTGTCTTTCTTATCCAGAGGTGGTGGCTTGGCACGCCACGTGACGGAGAGGAGCGCTATTTCACCTCCTCTCTTGCTGTCTGCTGTCTTGCTTCTCCAGAGGTGGTGGCTTGGCACGCCACGTGACGGAGAGGAGCGCTATTTCACCTCCTCTCTTGCTGTCTGCTGTCTTTCTTCTCCAGAGGTGGTGGCTTGGCACGCAACGTGACGGAGAGGAGCGCTATTTCACCTCCTCTCTTGCTTTTCCAGAGGTGGCGGCTTGGCACGCCACGTGACGGAGAGGAGCGCTATTTCACCTCCTCTCTTGCTGTCTGCTGTCTTTCTTCTCCAGAGGTGGTGACTTGGCACGCCACGTGACGGAGAGGAGCGCTATTTCACCTCCTCTCTTGCTTCTCCAGAGGTGGTGGCTTGGCACGCCACGTGACGGAGAGGAGCGCTATTTCACCTCCTCTCTTGCTGTCTGCTGTCTTTCTTCTCCAGAGGTGGTGGCTTGGCACGCCACGTGACGGAGAGGTGTTAGGTACAAAACCTGCAAGAATGAAAATAAAGACAACCCCAGTATCGAGAGCAATAAAGAGTCAAAACAATAAGTCAGCTTGTACAAGGACAGAGAAATGAATTCACCTCAGGAGCTGAAGTTCACCGA
>NW_027661943.1:85000-92500 GCF_963422515.1 Blennius ocellaris | reverse complement strand
CTATTTCACCTCCTCTCTTGCTGTCTGCTGTCTTTCTTCTCCAGAGGTGGTGGCTTGGAATGCAACGTGACGGAGAGGAGCGCAATTTCACCTCCTCTCTTGCTTCTCCAGAGGTGGTGGCTTGGCACGCCATGTGACGGAGAGGAGCGCTATTTCACCTCCTCTCTTCCTTCTCCAGAGGTGGTGGCTTGGCACGCCACGTGACGGAGAGGAGCGCTATTTCACCTCCTCTCTTGCTGTCTGCTGTCTTTCTTCTCCAGAGGTGGTGGCTTGGAATGCAACGTGACGGAGAGGAGCGCAATTTCACCTCCTCTCTTGCTTCTCCAGAGGTGGTGGCTTGGCACGCCACGTGATGGAGAGGAGCGCTATTTCACCTCCTCTCTTTCTTCTCCAGACGTGGTGGCTTGGCACGCCACGTCATGGAGAGGAGCGCTATTTCACCTCCTCTCTTGCTGTCTGCTGTCTTTCTTATCCAGAGGTGGTGGCTTAGCACGCCACGTGACGGAGAGGAGCGCTATTTCACCTCCTCTCTTGCTGTCTGCTGTCTTTCTTCTCCAGAGGTGGTGGCTTGGCACGCCACGTGACGGAGAGGAGCGCTATTTCACCTCCTCTCTTGCTGTCTGCTGTCTTTCTTCTCCAGAGGTGGTGGCTTGGCACGCCACGTGACGGAGAGGAGCGCTATTTCACCTCCTCTCTTGCTTCTCCAGAGGTGGTGGCTTGGCACGCCACGTGACGGAGAGGAGCGCTATTTCACCTCCTCTCTTGCTGTCTGCTGTCTTTCTTCTCCAGAGGTGGTGGCTTGGCACGCCACGTGACGGAGAGGAGCGCTATTTCACCTCCTCTCTTGCTTCTCCAGAGGTGGTGGCTTGGCACGCCATGTGACGGAGAGGAGCACTATTTCACCTCCTCTCTTGCTGTCTGCTGTCTTTCTTCTCCAGAGGTGGTGACTTGGCACGCCACGTGATGGAGAGGAGCGCTATTTCACCTCCTCTCTTGCTGTCTGCTGTCTTTCTTCTCCAGAGGTGGTGGCTTGGCACGCTACGTGACGGAGAGGAGCGCTATTTCACCTCCTCTCTTGCTGTCTGCTGTCTTTCTTCTCCAGAGGTGGTGGCTTGGCACGCCACGTCATGGAGAGGAGCGCTATTTCACCTCCTCTCTTTCTTCTCCAGACGTGGTGGCTTGGCACGCCATGTGACGGAGAGGAGCACTATTTCACCTCCTCTCTTGCTGTCTGCTGTCTTTCTTCTCCAGAGGTGGTGACTTGGCACGCCACGTGACGGAGAGGTGTTGGGAACAAAACCTGCAAGAATGAAAAGAGAGACAACCCCGTTTATCGAGAGCAATAAAGAGTCAAAACAATAAGTCAGCTTGTACAAGGACCGAGAAATGAATTCACCTCAGTAGCTGAAGTTCACCGATCTGCCCCGATCTTCATTTCTCTGCCCCGTTTTATTCAAAGTTAGAGTAGGCGGTTACATTTTCATACACAGACAAAGCAGGTTAACACTGGCCTGTGTGTGTGTGTGTGTGTGTGTGTGTGTGTGTGTGTGTGTGTGTGTGTGTGTGTGTGTGTGTGTGTGTGTGTGTGTGTGTGTGTGTGTGTGTGTGTGTGTGTGTGTGTGTGTGTGTGTGTGAGTGGTTACACTTCTATATGGTTCACACAGTTGAAGCAGGAGTCTCAGATAAGATGTCCCCCGGCCCAGAGGCCAGAGACCTTGAAGAGTCTCAGAGTGGTACAGTTTCAATAATACAAAGACTCGTGCCCTTGCAGGTGTGAAACAGTGAACAGTGGTTATAATAGACATGCATGAAACAACGATAACTTACAAAATGTTAATTCCCATTATATCAAGTACTAATAATAAACATAAAGTACAAATTTACCTAACAGAGGAGCGTTATTTCACCTCCTCTCTTGCTGTCTGCTGTCTTTCTTCTCCAGAGGTGGTGGCTTGGAATGCAACGTGATGGAGAGGAGCGCTATTTCACCTCCTCTCTTGCTTCTCCAGAGGTGGTGGCTAGGCATGCCACGTGATGGAGAGGAGCGCTATTTCACCTCCTCTCTTCCTTCTCCAGAGGTGGTAGCTTGGCACGCCACGTGACGGAGAGGAGCGCTATTTCACCTCCTCTCTTGCTGTCTGCTGTCTTTCTTCTCCAGAGGTGGTGGCTTGGAATGCAACGTGACGGAGAGGAGCGCAATTTCACCTCCTCTCTTGCTTCTCCAGAGGTGGTGGCTTGGCACGCCACGTGTCGGAGAGGAGCGCTATTTCACCTCCTCTCTTGCTTCTCCAGAGGTGGTGGCTTGGCACGCCACGTGACGGAGAGGAGCGCTATTTCACCTCCTCTCTTGCTGTCTGCTGTCTTTCTTCTCCAGAGGTGGTGGCTTGGCACGCCACGTGATGGAGAGGAGCGCTATTTCACCTCCTCTCTTTCTTCTCCAGACGTGGTGGCTTGGCACGCCATGTGACGGAGAGGAGCACTATTTCACCTCCTCTCTTCCTTCTCCAGAGGTGGTGGCTTGGTACGCCACGTGACGGAGAGGAGCGCTATTTCACCTCCTCTCTTGCTGTCTGCTGTCTTTCTTCTCCAGAGGTGGTGGCTTGGACTGCAACGTGACGGAGAGGAGCGCAATTTCACCTCCTCTCTTGCTTCTCCAGAGGTGGTGGCTTGGCACGCCACGTGACGGAGAGGAGCGCTATTTCACCTCCTCTCTTCCTTCTCCAGAGGTGGTGGCTTGGTACGCCACGTGACGGAGAGGAGCGCTATTTCACCTCCTCTCTTGCTGTCTGCTGTCTTTCTTCTCCAGAGGTGGTGGCTTGGAATGCAACGTGACGGAGAGGAGCGCAATTTCACCTCCTCTCTTGCTTCTCCAGAGGTGGTGGCTTGGCACGCCACGTGATGGAGAGGAGCGCTATTTCACCTCCTCTCTTTCTTCTCCAGACGTGGTGGCTTGGCACGCCACGTCATGGAGAGGAGCGCTATTTCACCTCCTCTCTTGCTGTCTGCTGTCTTTCTTATCCAGAGGTGGTGGCTTAGCACGCCACGTGACGGAGAGGAGCGCTATTTCACCTCCTCTCTTGCTGTCTGCTGTCTTTCTTCTCCAGAGGTGGTGGCTTGGCACGCCACGTGACGGAGAGGAGCGCTATTTCACCTCCTCTCTTGCTGTCTGCTGTCTTTCTTCTCCAGAGGTGGTGGCTTGGCACGCCACGTGACGGAGAGGAGCGCTATTTCACCTCCTCTCTTGCTGTCTGCTGTCTTTCTTCTCCAGAGGTGGTGGCTTGGCACGCCACGTGACGGAGAGGAGCGCTATTTCACCTCCTCTCTTGCTGTCTGCTGTCTTTCTTCTCCAGAGGTGGTGGCTTGGCACGCCACGTGACGGAGAGGAGCGCTATTTCACCTCCTCTCTTGCTTCTCCAGAGGTGGTGGCTTGGCACGCCACGTGACGGAGAGGAGCGCTATTTCACCTCCTCTCTTGCTGTCTGCTGTCTTTCTTCTCCAGAGGTGGTGGCTTGGCACGCCACGTGACGGAGAGGAGCGCTATTTCACCTCCTCTCTTGCTGTCTGCTGTCTTTCTTCTCCAGAGGTGGTGACTTGGCACGCCACGTGATGGAGAGGAGCGCTATTTCACCTCCTCTCTTGCTGTCTGCTGTCTTTCTTCTCCAGAGGTGGTGGCTTGGCACGCCACGTCATGGAGAGGAGCGCTATTTCACCTCCTCTCTTTCTTCTCCAGACGTGGTGGCTTGGCACGCCATGTGACGGAGAGGAGCACTATTTCACCTCCTCTCTTGCTGTCTGCTGTCTTTCTTCTCCAGAGGTGGTGACTTGGCACGCCACGTGACGGAGAGGTGTTGGGAACAAAACCTGCAAGAATGAAAAGAGAGACAACCCCGTTTATCGAGAGCAATAAAGAGTCAAAACAATAAGTCAGCTTGTACAAGGACCGAGAAATGAATTCACCTCAGGAGCTGAAGTTCACCGATCTGCCCCGATCTTCATTTCTCTGCCCCGTTTTATTCAAAGTTAGAGTAGGCGGTTACATTTTCATACACAGACAAAGCAGGTTAACACTGGCCTGTGTGTGTGTGTGTGTGTGTGTGTGTGTGTGTGTGTGTGTGTGTGTGTGTGTGTGTGTGTGTGTGTGTGTGTGTGTGTGTGTGTGTGTGTGTGTGTGTGTGTGTGTGTGAGTGGTTACACTTCTATATGGTTCACACAGTTGAAGCAGGAGTCTCAGATAAGATGTCCCCCGGCCCAGAGGCCAGAGACCTTGAAGAGTCTCAGAGTGGTACAGTTTCAATAATACAAAGACTCGTGCCCTTGCAGATGTGAAACAGTGAACAGTGGTTATAATAGACATGCATGAAACAACGATAACTTACAAAATGTTAATTCCCATTATATCAAGTACTAATAATAAACATAAAGTACAAATTTACCTAACAGAGGAGCGTTATTTCACCTCCTCTCTTGCTTCTCCAGAGGTGGTGGCTTGGCACGCCATGTGACGGAGAGGAGCGCTATTTCACCTCCTCTCTTGCTGTCTGCTGTCTTTCTTCTCCAGAGGTGGTGGCTTGGAATGCAACGTGACGGAGAGGAGCGCAATTTCACCTCCTCTCTTGCTTCTCCAGAGGTGGTGGCTTGGCACGCCACGTGACGGAGAGGAGCGCTATTTCACCTCCTCTCTTCCTTCTCCAGAGGTGGTGGCTTGGCACGCCACGTGACGGAGAGGAGCGCTATTTCACCTCCTCTCTTGCTGTCTGCTGTCTTGCTTCTCCAGAGGTGGTGGCTTGGCACGCCACGTGACGGAGAGGAGCGCTATTTCACCTCCTCTCTTCCTTCTCCAGAGGTGGTGGCTTGGCACGCCACGTGACAGAGAGGAGCGCTATTTCACCTCCTCTCTTCCTTCTCCAGAGGTGGTGGCTTGGCACGCCACGTGACAGAGAGGAGCGCTATTTCACCTCCTCTCTTGCTTCTCCAGAGGTGGTGGCTTGGCACGCCACGTGACGGAGAGGAGCGCTATTTCACCTCCTCTCTTGCTGTCTGCTGTCTTTCTTCTCCAGAGGTGGTGACTTGGCACGCCACTTGACGGAGAGGAGCGCTTTCACCTCCTCTCTTGCTGTCTGCTGTCTTTCTTCTCCAGAGGTGGTGGCTTGGCACGCCACGTGACGGAGAGGAGCGCTATTTCACCTCCTCTCTTGCTGTCTGCTGTCTTGCTTCTCCAGAGGTGGTGGCTTGGCACGCCACGTGACGGAGAGGAGCGCTATTTCACCTCCTCTCTTGCTGTCTGCTGTCTTTCTTCTCCAGAGGTGGTGGCTTGGAATGCAACGTGACGGAGAGGAGCGCAATTTCACCTCCTCTCTTGCTTCTCCAGAGGTGGTGGCTTGGCACGCCATGTGACGGAGAGGAGCGCTATTTCACCTCCTCTCTTCCTTCTCCAGAGGTGGTGGCTTGGCACGCCACGTGACGGAGAGGAGCGCTATTTCACCTCCTCTCTTGCTGTCTGCTGTCTTTCTTCTCCAGAGGTGGTGGCTTGGAATGCAACGTGACGGAGAGGAGCGCAATTTCACCTCCTCTCTTGCTTCTCCAGAGGTGGTGGCTTGGCACGCCACGTGATGGAGAGGAGCGCTATTTCACCTCCTCTCTTTCTTCTCCAGACGTGGTGGCTTGGCACGCCACGTCATGGAGAGGAGCGCTATTTCACCTCCTCTCTTGCTGTCTGCTGTCTTTCTTATCCAGAGGTGGTGGCTTAGCACGCCACGTGACGGAGAGGAGCGCTATTTCACCTCCTCTCTTGCTGTCTGCTGTCTTTCTTCTCCAGAGGTGGTGGCTTGGCACGCCACGTGACGGAGAGGAGCGCTATTTCACCTCCTCTCTTGCTGTCTGCTGTCTTTCTTCTCCAGAGGTGGTGGCTTGGCACGCCACGTGACGGAGAGGAGCGCTATTTCACCTCCTCTCTTGCTTCTCCAGAGGTGGTGGCTTGGCACGCCACGTGACGGAGAGGAGCGCTATTTCACCTCCTCTCTTGCTGTCTGCTGTCTTTCTTCTCCAGAGGTGGTGGCTTGGCACGCCACGTGACGGAGAGGAGCGCTATTTCACCTCCTCTCTTGCTTCTCCAGAGGTGGTGGCTTGGCACGCCATGTGACGGAGAGGAGCACTATTTCACCTCCTCTCTTGCTGTCTGCTGTCTTTCTTCTCCAGAGGTGGTGACTTGGCACGCCACGTGATGGAGAGGAGCGCTATTTCACCTCCTCTCTTGCTGTCTGCTGTCTTTCTTCTCCAGAGGTGGTGGCTTGGCACGCTACGTGACGGAGAGGAGCGCTATTTCACCTCCTCTCTTGCTGTCTGCTGTCTTTCTTCTCCAGAGGTGGTGGCTTGGCACGCCACGTCATGGAGAGGAGCGCTATTTCACCTCCTCTCTTTCTTCTCCAGACGTGGTGGCTTGGCACGCCATGTGACGGAGAGGAGCACTATTTCACCTCCTCTCTTGCTGTCTGCTGTCTTTCTTCTCCAGAGGTGGTGACTTGGCACGCCACGTGACGGAGAGGTGTTGGGAACAAAACCTGCAAGAATGAAAAGAGAGACAACCCCGTTTATCGAGAGCAATAAAGAGTCAAAACAATAAGTCAGCTTGTACAAGGACCGAGAAATGAATTCACCTCAGTAGCTGAAGTTCACCGATCTGCCCCGATCTTCATTTCTCTGCCCCGTTTTATTCAAAGTTAGAGTAGGCGGTTACATTTTCATACACAGACAAAGCAGGTTAACACTGGCCTGTGTGTGTGTGTGTGTGTGTGTGTGTGTGTGTGTGTGTGTGTGTGTGTGTGTGTGTGTGTGTGTGTGTGTGTGTGTGTGTGTGTGTGTGTGTGTGTGTGTGTGTGTGTGTGTGTGTGTGTGTGTGAGTGGTTACACTTCTATATGGTTCACACAGTTGAAGCAGGAGTCTCAGATAAGATGTCCCCCGGCCCAGAGGCCAGAGACCTTGAAGAGTCTCAGAGTGGTACAGTTTCAATAATACAAAGACTCGTGCCCTTGCAGGTGTGAAACAGTGAACAGTGGTTATAATAGACATGCATGAAACAACGATAACTTACAAAATGTTAATTCCCATTATATCAAGTACTAATAATAAACATAAAGTACAAATTTACCTAACAGAGGAGCGTTATTTCACCTCCTCTCTTGCTGTCTGCTGTCTTTCTTCTCCAGAGGTGGTGGCTTGGAATGCAACGTGATGGAGAGGAGCGCTATTTCACCTCCTCTCTTGCTTCTCCAGAGGTGGTGGCTAGGCATGCCACGTGATGGAGAGGAGCGCTATTTCACCTCCTCTCTTCCTTCTCCAGAGGTGGTAGCTTGGCACGCCACGTGACGGAGAGGAGCGCTATTTCACCTCCTCTCTTGCTGTCTGCTGTCTTTCTTCTCCAGAGGTGGTGGCTTGGAATGCAACGTGACGGAGAGGAGCGCAATTTCACCTCCTCTCTTGCTTCTCCAGAGGTGGTGGCTTGG
>NW_027661943.1:0-80000 GCF_963422515.1 Blennius ocellaris | reverse complement strand
GAGAGGAGCGCTATTTCACCTCCTCTCTTCCTTCTCCAGAGGTGGTGGCTTGGCACGCCACGTGACGGAGAGGAGCGCTATTTCACCTCCTCTCTTGCTTCTCCAGAGGTGGTGGCTTGGCACGCCACGTGACGGAGAGGAGCGCTATTTCACCTCCTCTCTTGCTGTCTGCTGTCTTTCTTCTCCAGAGGTGGTGACTTGGCATGCCACGTGACGGAGAGGAGCGCTATTTCACCTCCTCTCTTGCTGTCTGCTGTCTTGCTTCTCCAGAGGTGGTGGCTTGGCACGCCACGTGACGGAGAGGAGCGCTATTTCACCTCCACTCTTCCTTCTCCAGAGGTGGTGGCTTGGCACGCGACGTGACGGAGAGGAGCGCTATTTCACCTCCTCTCTTGCTTCTCCAGAGGTGGTGGCTTGGCACGCCACGTGACGGAGAGGAGCGCTATTTCACCTCCTCTCTTGCTGTCTGCTGTCTTTCTTATCCAGAGGTGGTGGCTTGGCACGCCACGTGACGGAGAGGAGCGCTATTTCACCTCCTCTCTTGCTGTCTGCTGTCTTGCTTCTCCAGAGGTGGTGGCTTGGCACGCCACGTGACGGAGAGGAGCGCTATTTCACCTCCTCTCTTGCTGTCTGCTGTCTTTCTTCTCCAGAGGTGGTGGCTTGGCACGCAACGTGACGGAGAGGAGCGCTATTTCACCTCCTCTCTTGCTTTTCCAGAGGTGGCGGCTTGGCACGCCACGTGACGGAGAGGAGCGCTATTTCACCTCCTCTCTTGCTGTCTGCTGTCTTTCTTCTCCAGAGGTGGTGGCTTGGCACGCCACGTCATGGAGAGGAGCGCTATTTCACCTCCTCTCTTTCTTCTCCAGACGTGGTGGCTTGGCACGCCATGTGACGGAGAGGAGCACTATTTCACCTCCTCTCTTGCTGTCTGCTGTCTTTCTTCTCCAGAGGTGGTGGCTTGGCACGCCACGTGACGGAGAGGTGTTAGGTACAAAACCTGCAAGAATGAAAATAAAGACAACCCCAGTATCGAGAGCAATAAAGAGTCAAAACAATAAGTCAGCTTGTACAAGGACAGAGAAATGAATTCACCTCAGGAGCTGAAGTTCACCGATCTGCCCCGATCTTCATTTCTCTGCCCCGTTTTATTCAAAGTTAGAGTAGGCGGTTACATTTTCATACACAGACAAAGCAGGTTAACACTGACCTGTGTGTGTGTGTGTGTGTGTGTGTGTGTGTGTGTGTGTGTGTGTGTGTGTGTGTGTGTGTGTGTGTGTGTGTGTGTGTGTGAGTGGTTACACTTCTATATGGTTCACACAGTTGAAGCAGGAGTCTCAGATAAGATGTCCCCCGGCCCAGAGGCCAGAGACCTTGAAGAGTCTCAGAGTGGTACAGTTTCAATAATACAAAGACTCGTGCCCTTGCAGGTGTGAAACAGTGAACAGTGGTTATAATAGACATGCATGAAACAACGATAACTTACAAAATGTTAATTCCCATTATATCAAGTACTAATAATAAACATAAAGTACAAATTTACCTAACAGAGGAGTGCTATTTCACCTCCTCTCTTGCTGTCTGCTGTCTTTCTTCTCCAGAGGTGGTGGCTTGGCACGCAACGTGACGGAGAGGAGCGCTATTTCACCTCCTCTCTTGCTTCTCCAGAGGTGGTGGCTTGGCACGCCACGTGACGGAGAGGAGCGCTATTTCACCTCCTCTCTTGCTGTCTGCTGTCTTTCTTCTCCAGAGGTGGTGGCTTGGCACGCAACGTGACGGAGAGGAGCGCTATTTCACCTCCTCTCTTGCTTCTCCAGAGGTGGTGGCTTGGCACGCCACGTGACGGAGAGGAGCGCTATTTCACCTCCTCTCTTCCTTCTCCAGAGGTGGTGGCTTGGCACGCCACGTGACGGAGAGGAGCGCTATTTCACCTCCTCTCTTGCTTCTCCAGAGGTGGTTGCTTGGCACGCCACGTGACGGAGAGGAGCGCTATTTCACCTCCTCTCTTGCTGTCTGCTGTCTTTCTTCTCCAGAGGTGGTGGCTTGGCACGCCACGTGACGGAGAGGAGCGCTATTTCACCTCCTCTCTTGCTTTTCCAGAGGTGGCGGCTTGGCACGCCACGTGACGGAGAGGAGCGCTATTTCACCTCCTCTCTTGCTGTCTGCTGTCTTTCTTCTCCAGAGGTGGTGGCTTGGCACGCCACGTGACGGAGAGGAGCGCTATTTCACCTCCTCTCTTGCTGTCTGCTGTCTTTCTTCTCCAGAGGTGGTGACTTGGCACGCCACGTGACAGAGAGGTGTTAGGTACAAAACCTGCAAGAATGAAAAGAGAGACAACCTCAGTATCGAGAGCAATAAAGAGTCAAAACAATAAGTCAGCTTGTACAAGGACAGAGAAATGAATTCACCTCAGGAGCTGAAGTTCACCGATCTGCCCCGATCTTCATTTCTCTGCCCCGTTTTATTCAAAGTTAGAGTAGGCAGCTACATTTTCATACACAGACAAAGCAGGTTAACACTGGCCTGTGTGTGTGTGTGTGTGTGTGTGTGTGTGTGTGTGTGTGTGTGTGTGTGTGTGTGTGTGTGTGTGTGTGTGTGTGTGTGTGTGTGTGTGTGTGTGTGTGTGTGTGTGTGTGTGTGTGTGTGTGTGTGAGTGGTTACACTTCTATATGGTTCACACAGTTGAAGCAGGAGTCTCAGATAAGATGTCCCCCGGCCCAGAGGCCAGGGGCCTCATTTATAAACGTTGCGTACGCACAAAAGAATGCGTACGCCACTCTCTACGCAAACCGTGGGATTTATAAAAAGAGAACTTGACGGGAAAATGTGCGGTCCTCCACGCCAACTCTGACCCATGCGTACGCACATAACTGGGGGAAGGAGAAACTGCGCCACCGATGGCAGAAGAAAGAAACGGGAGAAACTGTGTGAAACCGATCGGGTAAAATAAATAGTTATATGACCTCTCATATATGGACAGTTTATTTGCAAGAAGTGGATAGTAAAAAATAAAATTTCTACAATGAATAAACAAACATACTCCCCGGAGTGCACACGGGAAACATATGATTAAGACAGTAGTAAGACAACAGTAGGGCAAATTATGTTTACACTGATATGAATGCAGTGTAATATCCTATATCATATAGCCCATATAGCAGTGTTGGGCGCAGACTGGAGCCGGCGCTGTACGTGATGGGTGGCTTCTTGGTACGGAGAATTAATGTGGAAATCCTGAGACTTGCAATTTTGTAGGAGTGTTTAACCCGTTCACGACCTTGCAGGCGACAGTGGAGACCCCCTCAAGCGGTGGCTGCTCACCCCTTTTCCTCACCCACAAGGCGCAGAGGAGAGGACCTAGAATCTGCGCCACAGCCAGGCGCGCAGTATTGTGGAGCGCACCATCGGGCTCCTGAAGGGCAGGCGGCGGTGTCCCCAGGGCCGCCCCTGGCCAAGTGGGGGCCCTAAGCAGGATTTTATTTTGGGGCCCCCCTTCCAATAACATAATAATACTAATAATACTACTACTACTACTACTACTACTACTACTATTAATAATAATAATGAGAATAATAATAATAAATTTAATTACTAACGAATCAAATGAACAGCCTCTATCAACAGTGGAACAAGAACTTTATAGATCAAAAGTGGAACAATCTTTTTTATTTCAACAACATCCCACCTTCAAGTGAAGCACGAGCCTCTTCTTGTTTGGACTTTTTCTTTCTTTTGCTAGCTCCTGAATCGTATTGACGTTTGGAAGCCGTCTGTCTGTCTGTCTGTCTGTCTGTCTGTCTGTCTGTCTGTCTGTCTGTCTGTCTGTCTGTCTGTCTGTCTGTCTGTCTGTCTGTCTGTCTGTCTGTCTGTCTGTCTCTCTCTCTCTCTCTCTCTCTCTCTCTCTCTCTCTCTCTCTCTCTCTCTCTCTCTCTCTCTCTTCTGCCTCGGATGACTTGGTGGCGGTGCTCTACGTGCCTCTCGAGAAAATACACGCGCATCCTTTGCGCATTTGCAGAGAATGATGATACTTTATTGATCCCGAGAGAAATTCAATTCACTTGCGCAAAATGGGGCCCCCATGGATCGCGGGGCCCTACGCACAGCGCGTGTTCTGCGTGTAGGGAGGGGCGGGCCTGGGTGTCCCCCTCCACCTCCGTCACCACTCCACTCAGGAGGGATTCCCCGATGATCCCCTCCAGTGTTTCCTCCAGCGGGGTGAGCTCCGGATGGCCCGTTCCCCCGCCCGTGGCACAGACGCTCTGCCAGTGTGACGCCAGGCGCTTTTTTGTGTCTACTTTGATGTCGGACCACTTTTTTTTCACGTCAGCCACACTCCGACCTTCTGAGGCCACAGCATTGACACCATCCGCCACATGCTGCCACTCTAGAGCCTTTTTGGCATTGGTGACCCCAACACTGTGTCCACCAAATAATATCGCCTTCCTCTTCTCCACCTCCCCGACGAGAACTTCCACCTCACACTGGGTGAAGTTGCGCTTCTTGGCTTTCCTTGCTGCTTTCGGCATGCTGTCAGTCGTGAATCCATATTCATGAGAGGCGTTTCTCTGAATATTCATGGCCAAATATGGGCGTGGTATGACCCGCACACAGGTGCGCCACATTTAGAGTGGATTGTGATTTATAAAGGGAAATCGGCGTAGGACGTGCGTGCGCACTGTTTTATAAATCAGGATATTTTTGTGCGTACGCACTTTCTGTGTTTCGTGCGTACGCCAATTTTGACGTCAATCCTACGCACAGTTTTATAAATGAGGCCCCAGAGACCTTGAAGAGTCTCAGAGTGGTACAGTTTCAATAATACAAAGACTCGTGCCCTTGCAGGTGTGAAACAGTGAACAGTGGTTATAATAGACATGCATGAAACGATAACTTACAAAATGTTAATTCCCATTATATCAAGTACTAATAATAAACATAAAGTACAAATTTACCTAACAGAGGAGTGCTATTTCACCTCCTCTCTTGCTGTCTGCTGTCTTTCTTCTCCAGAGGTGGTGGCTTGGCACGCAACGTGACGGAGAGGAGCGCTATTTCACCTCCTCTCTTGCTTCTCCAGAGGTGGTGGCTTGGCACGCCACGTGACGGAGAGGAGCGCTATTTCACCTCCTCTCTTCCTTCTCCAGAGGTGGTGGCTTGGCACGCCACGTGACGGAGAGGAGCGCTATTTCACCTCCTCTCTTGCTTCTCCAGAGGTGGTGGCTTGGCACGCCACGTGACGGAGAGGAGCGCTATTTCACCTCCTCTCTTGCTGTCTGCTGTCTTTCTTCTCCAGAGGTGGTGACTTGGCATGCCACGTGACGGAGAGGAGCGCTATTTCACCTCCGCTCTTGCTGTCTGCTGTCTTTCTTCTCCAGAGGTGGTGACTTGGCACGCCACGTGACAGAGAGGTGTTAGGTACAAAACCTGCAAGAATGAAGAGAGAGACAACCTCAGTATCGAGAGCAATAAAGAGTCAAAACAATAAGTCAGCTTGTACAAGGACAGAGAAATGAATTCACCTCAGGAGCTGAAGTTCACCGATCTGCCCCGATCTTCATTTCTCTGCCCCGTTTTATTCAAAGTTAGAGTAGGCAGTTACATTTTCATACACAGACAAAGCAGGTTAACACTGGCCTGTGTGTGTGTGTGTGTGTGTGTGTGTGTGTGTGTGTGTGTGTGTGTGTGTGTGTGTGTGTGTGTGTGTGTGTGTGTGTGTGTGTGTGTGTGTGTGTGTGTGTGTGTGTGTGTGTGAGTGGTTACACTTCTATATGGTTCACACAGTTGAAGCAGGAGTCTCAGATAAGATGTCCCCCGGCCCAGAGGCCAGAGACCTTGAAGAGTCTCAGAGTGGTACAGTTTCAATAATACAAAGACTCGTGCCCTTGCAGGTGTGAAACAGTGAACAGTGGTTATAATGGACATGCATGAAACAACGATAACTTACAAAATGTTAATTCCCATTATATCAAGTACTAATAATAAACATAAAGTACAAATTTACCTAACAGAGGAGTGCTATTTCACCTCCTCTCTTGCTGTCTGCTGTCTTTCTTCTCCAGAGGTGGTGGCTTGGCACGCAACGTGACGGAGAGGAGCGCTATTTCACCTCCTCTCTTGCTTCTCCAGAGGTGGTGGCTTGGCACGCCACGTGACGGAGAGGAGCGCTATTTCACCTCCTCTCTTCCTTCTCCAGAGGTGGTGGTTTGGCACGCCACGTGACGGAGAGGAGCGCTATTTCACCTCCTCTCTTGCTTCTCCAGAGGTGGTGGCTTGGCACGCCACGTGACGGAGAGGAGCGCTATTTCACCTCCTCTCTTGCTGTCTGCTGTCTTTCTTCTCCAGAGGTGGTGACTTGGCATGCCACGTGACGGAGAGGAGCGCTATTTCACCTCCTCTCTTGCTGTCTGCTGTCTTTCTTCTCCAGAGGTGGTGGCTTGGCACGCCACGTGACGGAGAGGAGCGCTATTTCACCTCCTCTCTTGCTTCTCCAGAGGTGGTGGCTTGGCACGCCACGTGACGGAGAGGAGCGCTATTTCACCTCCTCTCTTGCTGTCTGCTGTCTTTCTTCTCCAGAGGTGGTGACTTGGCATGCCACGTGACGGAGAGGAGCGCTATTTCACCTCCTCTCTTGCTGTCTGCTGTCTTTCTTCTCCAGAGGTGGTGGCTTGGCACGCCACGTGACGGAGAGGAGCGCTATTTCACCTCCTCTCTTGCTGTCTGCTGTCTTTCTTCTCCAGAGGTGGTGACTTGGCATGCCACGTGACGGAGAGGAGCGCTATTTCACCTCCTCTCTTGCTTCTCCAGAGGTGGTGGCTTGGCACGCCACGTGACGGAGAGGAGCGATATTTCACCTCCTCTCTTGCTGTCTGCTGTCTTTCTTCTCCAGAGGTGGTGGCTTGGCACGCCACGTGACGGAGAGGAGAACTATTTCACCTCCTCTCTTGCTTCTCCAGAGGTGGTGGCTTGGCACGCCAAGTGATGGAGAGGAGCGCTATTTCACCTCCTCTCTTGCTGTCTGCTGTCTTTCTTCTCCAGAGGTGGTGGCTTGGCACGCCACGTGACGGAGAGGAGCGCTATTTCCCCTCCTCTCTTGCTTCTCCAGAGGTGGTGGCTTGGCACGCCACGTGACGGAGAGGAGCGATATTTCACCTCCTCTCTTGCTGTCTGCTGTCTTTCTTCTCCAGAGGTGGTGGTTTGGCACGCCACGTGACGGAGAGGAGCGCTATTTCACCTCCTCTCTTGCTTCTCCAGAGGTGGTGGCTTGGCACGCCATGTGACGGAGAGGAGCGCTATTTCACCTCCTCTCTTGCTGTCTGCTGTCTTTCTTCTCCAGAGGTGGTGACTTGGCACGCCACGTGACGGAGAGGAGCGCTGTCTGCTGTCTTTCTTCTCCAGAGGTGGTGACTTGGCACGCCACGTGACGGAGAGGTGTTAGGTAAAAAACCTGCAAGAATGAAAAGAGAGACAACCCCAGTATCGAGAGCAATAAAGAGTCAAAACAATAAGTCAGCTTGTACAAGGACAGAGAAATGAATTCACCTCAGGAGCTGAAGTTCACCGATCTGCCCCGATCTTCATTTCTCTGCCCCGTTTTATTCAAAGTTAGAGTAGGCGGTTACATTTTCATACACAGACAAAGCAGGTTAACACTGGCCTGTGTGTGTGTGTGTATGTGTGTGTGTGTGTGTGTGTGTGTGTGTGTGTGTGTGTGTGTGTGTGTGTGTGTGTGTGTGTGTGTGTGTGTGTGTGTGTGTGTGTGTGTGTGTGTGTGTGTGTGTGTGTGTGTGTGTGAGTGGTTACACTTCTATATGGTTCACACAGTTGAAGCAGGAGTCTCAGATAAGATGTCCCCCGGCCCAGAGGCCAGAGACCTTGAAGAGTCTCAGAGTGGTACAGTTTCAATAATACAAAGACTCGTGCCCTTGCAGGTGTGAAACAGTGAACAGTGGTTATAATGGACATGCATGAAACAACGATAACTTACAAAATGTTAATTCCCATTATATCAAGTACTAATAATAAACATAAAGTACAAATTTACCTAACAGAGGAGTGCTATTTCACCTCCTCTCTTGCTGTCTGCTGTCTTTCTTCTCCAGAGGTGGTGGCTTGGCACGCAACGTGACGGAGAGGAGCGCTATTTCACCTCCTCTCTTGCTTCTCCAGAGGTGGTGGCTTGGCACGCCACGTGACGGAGAGGAGCGCTATTTCACCTCCTCTCTTCCTTCTCCAGAGGTGGTGGTTTGGCACGCCACGTGACGGAGAGGAGCGCTATTTCACCTCCTCTCTTGCTTCTCCAGAGGTGGTGGCTTGGCACGCCACGTGACGGAGAGGAGCGCTATTTCACCTCCTCTCTTGCTGTCTGCTGTCTTTCTTCTCCAGAGGTGGTGACTTGGCATGCCACGTGACGGAGAGGAACGCTATTTCACCTCCTCTCTTGCTGTCTGCTGTCTTTCTTCTCCAGAGGTGGTGGCTTGGCACGCCACGTGACGGAGAGGAGCGCTATTTCACCTCCTCTCTTGCTTCTCCAGAGGTGGTGGCTTGGCACGCCACGTGACGGAGAGGAGCGCTATTTCACCTCCTCTCTTGCTGTCTGCTGTCTTTCTTCTCCAGAGGTGGTGACTTGGCATGCCACGTGACGGAGAGGAGCGCTATTTCACCTCCTCTCTTGCTGTCTGCTGTCTTTCTTCTCCAGAGGTGGTGGCTTGGCACGCCACGTGACGGAGAGGAGCGCTATTTCACCTCCTCTCTTGCTGTCTGCTGTCTTTCTTCTCCAGAGGTGGTGACTTGGCATGCCACGTGACGGAGAGGAGCGCTATTTCACCTCCTCTCTTGCTTCTCCAGAGGTGGTGGCTTGGCACGCCACGTGACGGAGAGGAGCGATATTTCACCTCCTCTCTTGCTGTCTGCTGTCTTTCTTCTCCAGAGGTGGTGGCTTGGCACGCCACGTGACGGAGAGGAGAACTATTTCACCTCCTCTCTTGCTTCTCCAGAGGTGGTGGCTTGGCACGCCAAGTGATGGAGAGGAGCGCTATTTCACCTCCTCTCTTGCTGTCTGCTGTCTTTCTTCTCCAGAGGTGGTGGCTTGGCACGCCACGTGACGGAGAGGAGCGCTATTTCACCTCCTCTCTTGCTGTCTGCTGTCTTTCTTCTCCAGAGGTGGTGGCTTGGCACGCCACGTGACGGAGAGGAGCGCTATTTCACCTCCTCTCTTTCTTCTCCAGAGGTGGTGGCTTGGCACGCCACGTGACGGAGAGGAGCGATATTTCACCTCCTCTCTTGCTGTCTGCTGTCTTTCTTCTCCAGAGGTGGTGGCTTGGCACGCCACGTGACGGAGAGGAGCGCTATTTCACCTCCTCTCTTGCTTCTCCAGAGGTGGTGGCTTGGCACGCCATGTGACGGAGAGGAGCGCTATTTCACCTCCTCTCTTGCTGTCTGCTGTCTTTCTTCTCCAGAGGTGGTGACTTGGCACGCCACGTGACGGAGAGGTGTTAGGTAAAAAACCTGCAAGAATGAAAAGAGAGACAACCCCAGTATCGAGAGCAATAAAGAGTCAAAACAATACGTCAGCTTGTACAAGGACAGAGAAATGAATTCACCTCAGGAGCTGAAGTTCACCGATCTGCCCCGATCTTCATTTCTCTGCCCCGTTTTATTCAAAGTTAGAGTAGGCGGTTACATTTTCATACACAGACAAAGCAGGTTAACACTGGCCTGTGTGTGTGTGTGTATGTGTGTGTGTGTGTGTGTGTGTGTGTGTGTGTGTGTGTGTGTGTGTGTGTGTGTGTGTGTGTGTGTGTGTGTGTGTGTGTGTGTGTGAGTGGTTACACTTCTATATGGTTCACACAGTTGAAGCAGGAGTCTCAGATAAGATGTCCCCCGGCCCAGAGGCCAGAGACCTTGAAGAGTCTCAGAGTGGTACAGTTTCAATAATACAAAGACTCGTGCCCTTGCAGGTGTGAAACAGTGAACAGTGGTTATAATAGACATGCATGAAACAACGATAACTTACAAAATGTTAATTCCCATTATATCAAGTACTAATAATAAACATAAAGTACAAATTTACCTAACAGAGGAGCGCTATTTCACCTCCTCTCTTGCTGTCTGCTGTCTTTCTTCTCCAGAGGTGGTGACTTGGAATGCAACGTGACGGAGAGGAGCGCAATATCACCTCCTCTCTTGCTTCTCCAGAGGTGGTGGCTTGGCACGCCACGTGACGGAGAGGAGCGCTATTTCACCTCCTCTCTTCCTTCTCCAGAGGCGGTGGCTTGGCACGCCACGTGACGGAGAGGAGCGCTATTTCACCTCCTCTCTTGCTGTCTGCTGTCTTTCTTCTCCAGAGGTGGTGGCTTGGAATGCAACGTGACGGAGAGGAGCGCAATATCACCTCCTCTCTTGCTTCTCCAGAGGTGGTGGCTTGGCACGCCACGTGACGGAGAGGAGCGCTATTTCACCTCCTCTCTTCCTTCTCCAGAGGCGGTGGCTTGGCACGCCACGTGACGGAGAGGAGCGCTATTTCACCTCCTCTCTGGCTGTCTGCTGTCTTTCTTCTCCAGAGGTGGTGGCTTGGAATGCAACGTGACGGAGAGGAGCGCAATTTCACCTCCTCTCTTGCTTCTCCAGAGGTGGTGGCTTGGCACGCCACGTGACGGAGAGGAGCGCTATTTCACCTCCTCTCTTCCTTCTCCAGAGGTGGTGGCTTGGCACGCCACGTGACGGAGAGGAGCGCTATTTCACCTCCTCTCTTTCTTCTCCAGAGGTGGTGGCTTGGCACGCCACGTGACGGAGAGGAGCGATATTTCACCTCCTCTCTTGCTTCTCCAGAGGTGGTGGCTTGGCACGCCACGTGACGGAGAGGAGCGCTATTTCACCTCCTCTCTTCCTTCTCCAGAGGTGGTGGCTTGGCACGCCACGTGACGGAGAGGAGCGCTATTTCACCTCCTCTCTTGCTGTCTGCTGTCTTTCTTCTCCAGAGGTGGTGGCTTGGCACGCCACGTGACGGAGAGGAGCGCTATTTCACCTCCTCTCTTGCTTCTCCAGAGGTGGTGGCTTGGCACGCCACGTGACGGAGAGGAGCGCTATTTCACCTCCTCTCTTGCTGTCTGCTGTCTTTCTTCTCCAGAGGTGGTGACTTGGCATGCCACGTGATGGAGAGGAGCGCTATTTCACCTCCTCTCTTGCTGTCTGCTGTCTTTCTTCTCCAGAGGTGGTGGCTTGGCACGCCACGTGACGGAGAGGAACGCTATTTCACCTCCTCTCTTGCTGTCTGCTGTCTTTCTTCTCCAGAGGTGGTGACTTGGCACGCCACGTGACGGAGAGGAGTGCTATTTCACCTCCTCTCTTGCTTCTCCAGAGGTGGTGGCTTGGCACGCCACGTGACGGAGAGGAGCGATATTTCACCTCCTCTCTTGCTTTCTGCTGTCTTTCTTCTCCAGAGGTGGTGGCTTGGTACGCCACGTGACGGAGAGGAGAACTATTTCACCTCCTCTCTTGCTTCTCCAGAGGTGGTGGCTTGGCACGCCAAGTGATGGAGAGGAGCGCTATTTCACCTCCTCTCTTGCTGTCTGCTGTCTTTCTTCTCCAGAGGTGGTGGCTTGGCACGCCACGTGACGGAGAGGAGCGCTATTTCACCTCCTCTCTTGCTTCTCCAGAGGTGGTAGCTTGGCACGCCACGTGACGGAGAGGAGCGATATTTCACCTCCTCTCTTGCTGTCTGCTGTCTTTCCTCTCCAGAGGTGGTGGCTTGGCACGCCATGTGACGGAGAGGAGCGCAATTTCACCTCCTCTCTTGCTTCTCCAGAGGTGGTGGCTTGGCACGCCACGTGACGGAGAGGAGCGCTATTTCACCTCCTCTCTTCCTTCTCCAGAGGTGGTGGCTTGGCACGCCACGTGACGGAGAGGAGCGCTATTTCACCTCCTCTCTTGCTGTCTGCTGTCTTTCTTCTCCAGAGGTGGTGGCTTGGCACGCCACGTGACGGAGAGGAGCGCTATTTCACCTCCTCTCTTTCTTCTCCAGAGGTGGTGGCTTGGCACGCCACGTGACGGAGAGGAGCGCTATTTCACCTCCTCTCTTGCTGTCTGCTGTCTTTCTTCTCCAGAGGTGGTGACTTGGCACGCCACGTGACGGAGAGGAGCGCTATTTCACCTCCTCTCTTGCTTCTCCAGAGGTGGTGGCTTGGCACGCCACGTGACGGAGAGGAGCGCTATTTCACCTCCTCTCTTGCTGTCTGCTGTCTTTCTTCTCCAGAGGTGGTGGCTTGGCACGCCACGTGACGGAGAGGAGCGCTATTTCACCTCCTCTCTTGCTTCTCCAGAGGTGGTGGCTTGGCACGCCACTTGACGGAGAGGAGCGCTGTTTCACCTCCTCTCTTGCTGTCTGCTGTCTTTCTTCTCCAGAGGTGGTGGCTTGGCACGCCACGTGACGGAGAGGAGCACTATTTCACCTCCTCTCTTGCTGTCTGCTGTCTTTCTTCTCCAGAGGTGGTGGCTTGGCACGCCACGTGACAGAGAGGAGCGCTATTTCACCTCCTCTCTTGCTTCTCCAGAGGTGGTGGCTTGGCACGCCACTTGACGGAGAGGAGCGCTTTCACCTCCTCTCTTGCTGTCTGCTGTCTTTCTTCTCCAGAGGTGGTGGCTTGGCACGCCACGTGACGGAGAGGAGCGCTATTTTACCTCCTCTCTTGCTGTCTGCAATCTTTTTTCTCCAGAGGTGGTGGCTTGGCACGCCACGTGACGGAGAGGAGCGCCATTTCACCTCCTCTCTTGCTGTCTGCTGTCTTTCTTCTCCAGAGGTGGTGACTTGGCACGCCACGTGACGGAGAGAGCACTATTTCACCTCCTCTCTTGCTGTCTGCTGTCTTTCTTCTCCAGAGGTGGTGACTTGGCACGCCACGTGACGGAGAGGTGTTGGGAACAAAACCTGCAAGAATGAAAAGAGAGACAACCCCGTTTATCGAGAGCAATAAAGAGTCAAAACAATAAGTCAGCTTGTACAAGGACCGAGAAATGAATTCACCTCAGGAGCTGAAGTTCACCGATCTGCCCCGATCTTCATTTCTCTGCCCCGTTTTATTCAAAGTTAGAGTAGGCGGTTACATTTTCATACACAGACAAAGCAGGTTAACACTGGCCTGTGTGTGTGTGTGTGTGTGTGTGTGTGTGTGTGTGTGTGTGTGTGTGTGTGTGTGTGTGTGTGTGTGTGTGTGTGTGTGTGTGTGTGTGTGTGTGTGTGTGTGTGTGTGTGAGTGGTTACACTTCTATATGGTTCACACAGTTGAAGCAGGAGTCTCAGATAAGATGTCCCCCGGCCCAGAGGCCAGAGACCTTGAAGAGTCTCAGAATAGTACAGTTTCAATAATACAAAGACTCATGCCCTTGCAGATGTGAAACAGTGAACAGTGGTTATAATAGACATGCATGAAACAACGATAACTTACAAAATGTTAATTCCCATTATATCAAGTACTAATAATAAACATAAAGTACAAATTTACCTAACAGAGGAGCGTTATTTCACCTCCTCTCTTGCTGTCTGCTGTCTTTCTTCTCCAGAGGTGGTGACTTGGAATGCAACGTGATGGAGAGGAGCGCTATTTCACCTCCTCTCTTGCTTCTCCAGAGGTGGTGGCTTGGCACGCCACGTGACGGAGAGGAGCGCTATTTCACCTCCTCTCTTGCTGTCTGCTGTCTTTCTTCTCCAGAGGTGGTGGCTTGGAATGCAACGTGACGGAGAGGAGCGCAATTTCACCTCCTCTCTTGCTTCTCCAGAGGTGGTGGCTTGGCACGCCACGTGACGGAGAGGAGCGCTATTTCACCTCCTCTCTTCCTTCTCCAGAGGTGGTGGCTTGGCACGCCACGTGACGGAGAGGAGCGCTATTTCACCTCCTCTCTTGCTGTCTGCTGTCTTTCTTCTCCAGAGGTGGTGACTTGGCACGCCACGTGACGGAGAGGAGCGCTATTTCACCTCCTCTCTTGCTTCTCCAGAGGTGGTGGCTTGGCACGCCACGTGACGGAGAGGAGCGCTATTTCACCTCCTCTCTTGCTGTCTGCTGTCTTTCTTCTCCAGAGGTGGTGGCTTGGCACGCCACGTGACGGAGAGGAGCGCTATTTCACCTCCTCTCTTGCTTCTCCAGAGGTGGTGGCTTGGCACGCCACTTGACGGAGAGGAGCGCTGTTTCACCTCCTCTCTTGCTGTCTGCTGTCTTTCTTCTCCAGAGGTGGTGGCTTGGCACGCCACGTGACGGAGAGGAGCACTATTTCACCTCCTCTCTTGCTGTCTGCTGTCTTTCTTCTCCAGAGGTGGTGGCTTGGCACGCCACGTGACAGAGAGGAGCGCTATTTCACCTCCTCTCTTGCTTCTCCAGAGGTGGTGGCTTGGCACGCCACTTGACGGAGAGGAGCGCTTTCACCTCCTCTCTTGCTGTCTGCTGTCTTTCTTCTCCAGAGGTGGTGGCTTGGCACGCCACGTGACGGAGAGGAGCGCTATTTTACCTCCTCTCTTGCTGTCTGCAATCTTTTTTCTCCAGAGGTGGTGGCTTGGCACGCCACGTGACGGAGAGGAGCGCCATTTCACCTCCTCTCTTGCTGTCTGCTGTCTTTCTTCTCCAGAGGTGGTGACTTGGCACGCCACGTGACGGAGAGAGCACTATTTCACCTCCTCTCTTGCTGTCTGCTGTCTTTCTTCTCCAGAGGTGGTGACTTGGCACGCCACGTGACGGAGAGGTGTTGGGAACAAAACCTGCAAGAATGAAAAGAGAGACAACCCCGTTTATCGAGAGCAATAAAGAGTCAAAACAATAAGTCAGCTTGTACAAGGACCGAGAAATGAATTCACCTCAGGAGCTGAAGTTCACCGATCTGCCCCGATCTTCATTTCTCTGCCCCGTTTTATTCAAAGTTAGAGTAGGCGGTTACATTTTCATACACAGACAAAGCAGGTTAACACTGGCCTGTGTGTGTGTGTGTGTGTGTGTGTGTGTGTGTGTGTGTGTGTGTGTGTGTGTGTGTGTGTGTGTGTGTGTGTGTGTGTGTGTGTGTGTGTGTGTGTGTGTGTGTGTGTGTGTGTGTGAGTGGTTACACTTCTATATGGTTCACACAGTTGAAGCAGGAGTCTCAGATAAGATGTCCCCCGGCCCAGAGGCCAGAGACCTTGAAGAGTCTCAGAATAGTACAGTTTCAATAATACAAAGACTCATGCCCTTGCAGATGTGAAACAGTGAACAGTGGTTATAATAGACATGCATGAAACAACGATAACTTACAAAATGTTAATTCCCATTATATCAAGTACTAATAATAAACATAAAGTACAAATTTACCTAACAGAGGAGCGTTATTTCACCTCCTCTCTTGCTGTCTGCTGTCTTTCTTCTCCAGAGGTGGTGACTTGGAATGCAACGTGATGGAGAGGAGCGCTATTTCACCTCCTCTCTTGCTTCTCCAGAGGTGGTGGCTTGGCACGCCACGTGACGGAGAGGAGCGCTATTTCACCTCCTCTCTTGCTGTCTGCTGTCTTTCTTCTCCAGAGGTGGTGGCTTGGAATGCAACGTGACGGAGAGGAGCGCAATTTCACCTCCTCTCTTGCTTCTCCAGAGGTGGTGGCTTGGCACGCCACGTGACGGAGAGGAGCGCTATTTCACCTCCTCTCTTCCTTCTCCAGAGGTGGTGGCTTGGCACGCCACGTGACGGAGAGAGCGCTATTTCACCTCCTCTCTTGCTTCTCCAGAGGTGGTGGCTTGGCACGCCACGTGACGGAGAGGAGCGCTATTTCACCTCCTCTCTTGCTGTCTGCTGTCTTTCTTCTCCAGAGGTGGTGGCTTGGCACGCCACGTGATGGAGAGGAGCGCTATTTCACCTCCTCTCTTGCTTCTCCAGAGGTGGTGGCTTGGCACGCCATGTGACGGAGAGGAGCGCTATTTCACCTCCTCTCTTGCTTCTCCAGAGGTGGTGGCTTGGCACGCCACGTGACGGAGAGGAGCGCTATTTCACCTCCTCTCTTGCTTCTCCAGAGGTGGTGGCTTGGCACGCCACGTGACGGAGAGGAGCGCTATTTCACCTCCTCTCTTGCTGTCTGCTGTCTTTCTTCTCCAGAGGTGGTGGCTTGGCACGCCACGTGACGGAGAGGAGCGCTATTTCACCTCCTCTCTTGCTTCTCCAGAGGTGGTGGTTTGGCACGCCACGTGACGGAGAGGAGCGCTATTTCACCTCCTCTCTTGCTGTCTGCTGTCTTTCTTCTCCAGAGGTGGTGACTTGGCACGCCACGTGACGGAGAGGAGCGCTATTTCAACTTCTCTCTTGCTGTCTGCTGTCTTTCTTCTCCAGAGGTGGTGGCTTGGCACGCCACGTGACGGAGAGGAGCGCTATTTCACCTCCTCTCTTGCTGTCTGCTGTCTTTCTTCTCCAGAGGTGGTGGCTTGGCACGCCACGTGACGGAGAGGAGCGCTATTTCACCTCCTCTCTTGCTTCTCCAGAGGTGGTGGCTTGGCACGCCACTTGACGGAGAGGAGCGCTGTTTCACCTCCTCTCTTGCTGTCTGCTGTCTTTCTTCTCCAGAGGTGGTGGCTTGGCACGCCACGTGACGGAGAGGAGCACTATTTCACCTCCTCTCTTGCTGTCTGCTGTCTTTCTTCTCCAGAGGTGGTGGCTTGGCACGCCACGTGATGGAGAGGAGCGCTATTTCACCTCCTCTCTTGCTGTCTGCTGTCTTTTTTCTCCAGAGGTGGTGGCTTGGCACGCCACGTGATGGAGAGGAGCGCTATTTCACCTCCTCTCTTTCTTCTCCAGACGTGGTGGCTTGGCACGCCACGTGACGGAGAGGAGCGCTATTTCACCTCCTCTCTTGCTGTCTGCTGTCTTTCTTCTCCAGAGGTGATGACTTGGCACGCCACGTGACGGAGAGGTGTTGGGAACAAAACCTGCAAGAATGAAAAGAGAGACAACCCCTTTTATCGAGAGCAATAAAGAGTCAAAACAATAAGTCAGCTTGTACAAGGACCGAGAAATGAATTCACCTCAGGAGCTGAAGTTCACCGATCTGCCCCGATCTTCATTTCTCTGCCCCGTTTTATTCAAACTTAGAGTAGGCGGTTACATTTTCATACACAGACAAAGCAGGTTAACAGTGGCCTGTGTGTGTGTGTGTGTGTGTGTGTGTGTGTGTGTGTGTGTGTGTGTGTGTGTGTGTGTGTGTGTGTATGTGTGTGTGAGTGGTTACACTTCTATATGGTTCACACAGTTGAAGCAGGAGTCTCAGATAAGATGTCCCCCGGCCCAGAGGCCAGAGACCTTGAAGAGTCTCAGAGTGGTACAGTTTCAATAATACAAAGACTCGTGCCCTTGCAGGTGTGAAACAGTGAACAGTGGTTATAATAGACATGCATGAAACAACGATAACTTACAAAATGTTAATTCCCATTATATCAAGTACTAATAATAAACATAAAGTACAAATTTACCTAACAGAGGAGCGCTATTTCATCTCCTCTCTTGCTGTCTGCTGTCTTTCTTCTCCAGAGGTGGTGGCTTGGAATGCAACGTGACGGAGAGGAGCGCTATTTCACCTCCTCTCTTGCTGTCTGCTGTCTTTCTTCTCCAGAGGTGGTGGCTTGGAATGCAACGTGACGGAGAGGAGCGCAATATCACCTCCTCTCTTGCTTCTCCAGAGGTGGTGGCTTGGCACGCCACGTGACGGAGAGGAGCGCTATTTCACCTCCTCTCTTCCTTCTCCAGAGGCGGTGGCTTGGCACGCCACGTGACGGAGAGGAGCGCTATTTCACCTCCTCTCTTGCTGTCTGCTGTCTTTCTTCTCCAGAGGTGGTGGCTTGGAATGCAACGTGACGGAGAGGAGCGCAATTTCACCTCCTGTCTTGCTTCTCCAGAGGTGGTGGCTTGGCACGCCACGTGACGGAGAGGAGCGCTATTTCACCTCCTCTCTTCGTTCTCCAGAGGTGGTGGCTTGGCACGCCACGTGACGGAGAGGAGCGCTATTTCACCGCCTCTCTTGCTTCTCCAGAGGTGGTGGCTTGGCACGCCACGTGACGGAGAGGAGCGCTATTTCACCTCCTCTCTTGCTGTCTGCTGTCTTTCTTCTCCAGAGGTGGTGACTTGGCATGCCACGTGACGGAGAGGAGCGCTATTTCACCTCCTCTCTTGCTGTCTGCTGTCTTTCTTCTCCAGAGGTGGTGGCTTGGCACGCCACGTGACGGAGAGGAGCGCTATTTCACCTCCTCTCTTCCTTTTACAGAGGTGGTGGCTTGGCACGCCACGTGACGGAGAGGAGCGCTATTTCACCTCCTCTCTTGCTTCTCCAGAGGTGGTGGCTTGGCACGCCACGTGACGGAGAGGAGCGCTATTTCACCTCCTCTCTTGCTGTCTGCTGTCTTTCTTCTCCAGAGGTGGTGACTTGGCATGCCACGTGACGGAGAGGAGCGCTATTTCACCTCCTCTCTTGCTGTCTGCTGTCTTGCTTCTCCAGAGGTGGTGGCTTGGCACGCCACGTGACGGAGAGGAGCGCTATTTCACCTCCTCTCTTCCTTCTCCAGAGGTGGTGGCTTGGCACGCCACGTGACGGAGAGTAGCGCTATTTCACCTCCTCTCTTGCTTCTCCAGAGGTGGTGGCTTGGCACGCCACGTGACGGAGAGGAGCGTTATTTCACCTCCTCTCTTGCTGTCTGCTGTCTTTCTTCTCCAGAGGTGGTGACTTGGAATGCAACGTGATGGAGAGGAGCGCTATTTCACCTCCTCTCTTGCTTCTCCAGAGGTGGTGGCTTGGCACGCCACGTGACGGAGAGGAGCGCTATTTCACCTCCTCTCTTGCTGTCTGCTGTCTTTCTTCTCCAGAGGTGGTGGCTTGGAATGCAACGTGACGGAGAGGAGCGCAATTTCACCTCCTCTCTTGCTTCTCCAGAGGTGGTGGCTTGGCACGCCACGTGACGGAGAGGAGCGCTATTTCACCTCCTCTCTTCCTTCTCCAGAGGTGGTGGCTTGGCACGCCACGTGACGGAGAGAGCGCTATTTCACCTCCTCTCTTGCTTCTCCAGAGGTGGTGGCTTGGCACGCCACGTGACGGAGAGGAGCGCTATTTCACCTCCTCTCTTGCTGTCTGCTGTCTTTCTTCTCCAGAGGTGGTGGCTTGGCACGCCACGTGATGGAGAGGAGCGCTATTTCACCTCCTCTCTTGCTTCTCCAGAGGTGGTGGCTTGGCACGCCACGTGACGGAGAGGAGCGCTATTTCACCTCCTCTCTTGCTGTCTGCTGTCTTTCTTCTCCAGAGGTGGTGGCTTGGCACGCCACGTGACGGAGAGGAGCGCTATTTCACCTCCTCTCTTGCTTCTCCAGAGGTGGTGGTTTGGCACGCCACGTGACGGAGAGGAGCGCTATTTCACCTCCTCTCTTGCTGTCTGCTGTCTTTCTTCTCCAGAGGTGGTGACTTGGCACGCCACGTGACGGAGAGGAGCGCTATTTCACCTCCTCTCTTGCTTCTCCAGAGGTGGTGGCTTGGCACGCCACGTGACGGAGAGGAGCGCTATTTCACCTCCTCTCTTGCTGTCTGCTGTCTTTCTTCTCCAGAGGTGGTGGCTTGGCACGCCACGTGACGGAGAGGAGCGCTATTTCACCTCCTCTCTTGCTTCTCCAGAGGTGGTGGCTTGGCACGCCACTTGACGGAGAGGAGCGCTGTTTCACCTCCTCTCTTGCTGTCTGCTGTCTTTCTTCTCCAGAGGTGGTGGCTTGGCACGCCACGTGACGGAGAGGAGCACTATTTCACCTCCTCTCTTGCTGTCTGCTGTCTTTCTTCTCCAGAGGTGGTGGCTTGGCACGCCACGTGATGGAGAGGAGCGCTATTTCACCTCCTCTCTTGCTGTCTGCTGTCTTTTTTCTCCAGAGGTGGTGGCTTGGCACGCCACGTGATGGAGAGGAGCGCTATTTCACCTCCTCTCTTTCTTCTCCAGACGTGGTGGCTTGGCACGCCACGTGACGGAGAGGAGCGCTATTTCACCTCCTCTCTTGCTGTCTGCTGTCTTTCTTCTCCAGAGGTGATGACTTGGCACGCCACGTGACGGAGAGGTGTTGGGAACAAAACCTGCAAGAATGAAAAGAGAGACAACCCCTTTTATCGAGAGCAATAAAGAGTCAAAACAATAAGTCAGCTTGTACAAGGACCGAGAAATGAATTCACCTCAGGAGCTGAAGTTCACCGATCTGCCCCGATCTTCATTTCTCTGCCCCGTTTTATTCAAACTTAGAGTAGGCGGTTACATTTTCATACACAGACAAAGCAGGTTAACAGTGGCCTGTGTGTGTGTGTGTGTGTGTGTGTGTGTGTGTGTGTGTGTGTGTGTGTGTGTGTGTGTGTGTGTGTGTGTGTGAGTGGTTACACTTCTATATGGTTCACACAGTTGAAGCAGGAGTCTCAGATAAGATGTCCCCCGGCCCAGAGGCCAGAGACCTTGAAGAGTCTCAGAGTGGTACAGTTTCAATAATACAAAGACTCGTGCCCTTGCAGGTGTGAAACAGTGAACAGTGGTTATAATAGACATGCATGAAACAACGATAACTTACAAAATGTTAATTCCCATTATATCAAGTACTAATAATAAACATAAAGTACAAATTTACCTAACAGAGGAGCGCTATTTCACCTCCTCTCTTGCTGTCTGCTGTCTTTCTTCTCCAGAGGTGGTGGCTTGGAATGCAACGTGACGGAGAGGAGCGCTATTTCACCTCCTCTCTTGCTGTCTGCTGTCTTTTCTTCTCCAGAGGTGGTGGCTTGGAATGCAACGTGACGGAGAGGAGCGCAATATCACCTCCTCTCTTGCTTCTCCAGAGGTGTTGGCTTGGCACGCCACGTGACGGAGAGGAGCGCTATTTCACCTCCTCTCTTCCTTCTCCAGAGGCGGTGGCTTGGCACGCCACGTGACGGAGAGGAGCGCTATTTCACCTCCTCTCTTGCTGTCTGCTGTCTTTCTTCTCCAGAGGTGGTGGCTTGGAATGCAACGTGACGGAGAGGAGCGCAATTTCACCTCCTCTCTTGCTTCTCCAGAGGTGGTGGCTTGGCACGCCACGTGACGGAGAGGAGCGCTATTTCACCTCCTCTCTTCGTTCTCCAGAGGTGGTGGCTTGGCACGCCACGTGACGGAGAGGAGCGCTATTTCACCGCCTCTCTTGCTTCTCCAGAGGTGGTGGCTTGGCACGCCACGTGACGGAGAGGAGCGCTATTTCACCTCCTCTCTTGCTGTCTGCTGTCTTTCTTCTCCAGAGGTGGTGACTTGGCATGCCACGTGACGGAGAGGAGCGCTATTTCACCTCCTCTCTTGCTGTCTGCTGTCTTTCTTCTCCAGAGGTGGTGGCTTGGCACGCCACGTGACGGAGAGGAGCGCTATTTCACCTCCTCTCTTGCTGTCTGCTGTCTTTCTTCTCCAGAGGTGGTGACTTGGCATGCCACGTGACGGAGAGGAGCGCTATTTCACCTCCTCTCTTGCTGTCTGCTGTCTTTCTTCTCCAGAGGTGGTGGCTTGGCACGCCACGTGACGGAGAGGAGCGCTATTTCACCTCCTCTCTTCCTTTTACAGAGGTGGTGGCTTGGCACGCCACGTGACGGAGAGGAGCGCTATTTCACCTCCTCTCTTGCTTCTCCAGAGGTGGTGGCTTGGCACGCCACGTGACGGAGAGGAGCGCTATTTCACCTCCTCTCTTGCTGTCTGCTGTCTTTCTTCTCCAGAGGTGGTGACTTGGCATGCCACGTGACGGAGAGGAGCGCTATTTCACCTCCTCTCTTGCTGTCTGCTGTCTTGCTTCTCCAGAGGTGGTGGCTTGGCACGCCACGTGACGGAGAGGAGCGCTATTTCACCTCCTCTCTTCCTTCTCCAGAGGTGGTGGCTTGCCACGCCACGTGACGGAGAGGAGCGCTATTTCACCTCCTCTCTTGCTTCTCCAGAGGTGGTGGCTTGGCACGCCACGTGACGGAGAGGAGCGCTATTTCACCTCCTCTCTTGCTGTCTGCTGTCTTTCTTCTCCAGAGGTGGTGACTTGGCATGCCACTTGACGGAGAGGAGCGCTTTCACCTCCTCTCTTGCTGTCTGCTGTCTTTCTTATCCAGAGGTGGTGGCTTGGCACGCCACGTGACGGAGAGGAGCGCTATTTCACCTCCTCTCTTGCTGTCTGCTGTCTTTCTTCTCCAGAGGTGGTGGCTTGGCACGCCACGTGACGGAGAGGAGCGCTATTTCACCTCCTCTCTTGCTGTCTGCTGTCTTGCTTCTCCAGAGGTGGTGGCTTGGCACGCCACGTGACGGAGAGGAGCGCTATTTCACCTCCTCTCTTGCTGTCTGCTGTCTTTCTTCTCCAGAGGTGGTGGCTTGGCACGCAACGTGACGGAGAGGAGCGCTATTTCACCTCCTCTCTTGCTTCTCCAGAGGTGGTGGCTTGGCACGCCACGTGACGGAGAGGAGCGCTATTTCACCTCCTCTCTTGCTGTCTGCTGTCTTTCTTCTCCAGAGGTGGTGGCTTGGCACGCCACGTGACGGAGAGGAGCGCTATTTCACCTCCTCTCTTGCTTCTCCAGAGGTGGTGGCTTGGCACGCCACGTGACGGAGAGGAGCGCTATTTCACCTCCTCTCTTGCTGTCTGCTGTCTTTCTTCTCCAGAGGTGGTGACTTGGCACGCCACGTGACGGAGAGGAGCGCTATTTCACCTCCTCTCTTGCTGTCTGCTGTCTTTCTTCTCCAGAGGTGGTGACTTGGCACGCCACGTGACGGAGAGGTGTTAGGTACAAAACCTGCAAGAATGAAAATAAAGACAACCCCAGTATCGAGAGCAATAAAGAGTCAAAACAATAAGTCAGCTTGTACAAGGACAGAGAAATGAATTCACCTCAGGAGCTGAAGTTCACCGATCTGCCCCGATCTTCATTTCTCTGCCCCGTTTTATTCAAAGTTAGAGTAGGCGGTTACATTTTCATACACAGACAAAGCAGGTTAACACTGACCTGTGTGTGTGTGTGTGTGTGTGTGTGTGTGTGTGTGTGTGTGTGTGTGTGTGTGTGTGTGTGTGTGTGTGTGTGTGTGTGTGTGTGAGTGGTTACACTTCTATATGGTTCACACAGTTGAAGCAGGAGTCTCAGATAAGATGTCCCCCGGCCCAGAGGCCAGAGACCTTGAAGAGTCTCAGAGTGGTACAGTTTCAATAATCCAAAGACTCGTGCCCTTGCAGGTGTGAAACAGTGAACAGTGGTTATAATAGACATGCATGAAACAATGACAACTTACAAAATGTTAATTCCCATTATATCAAGTACTAATAATAAACATAAAGTACAAATTTACCTAACAGAGGAGTGCTATTTCACCTCCTCTCTTGCTTCTCCAGAGGTGGCGGCTTGGCACGCCACGTGACGGAGAGGAGCGCTATTTCACCTCCTCTCTTGCTGTCTGCTGTCTTTCTTCTCCAGAGGTGGTGGCTTGGCACGCAACGTGACGGAGAGGAGCGCTATTTCACCTCCTCTCTTGCTTCTCCAGAGGTGGTGGCTTGGCACGCCACGTGACGGAGAGGAGCGCTATTTCACCTCCTCTCTTCCTTCTCCAGAGGTGGTGGCTTGGCACGCCACGTGACGGAGAGGAGCGCTATTTCACCTCCTCTCTTGCTTCTCCAGAGGTGGTGGCTTGGCACGCCACGTGACGGAGAGGAGCGCTATTTCACCTCCTCTCTTGCTGTCTGCTGTCTTTCTTCTCCAGAGGTGGTGGCTTGGCACGCCACGTGACGGAGAGGAGCGCTATTTCACCTCCTCTCTTGCTTTTCCAGAGGTGGCGGCTTGGCACGCCACGTGACGGAGAGGAGCGCTATTTCACCTCCTCTCTTGCTGTCTGCTGTCTTTCTTCTCCAGAGGTGGTGACTTGGCACGCCACGTGACAGAGAGGTGTTAGGTACAAAACCTGCAAGAATGAAGAGAGAGACAACCTCAGTATCGAGAGCAATAAAGAGTCAAAACAATAAGTCAGCTTGTACAAGGACAGAGAAATGAATTCACCTCAGGAGCTGAAGTTCACCGATCTGCCCCGATCTTCATTTCTCTGCCCCGTTTTATTCAAAGTTAGAGTAGGCGGTTACATTTTCATACACAGACAAAGCAGGTTAACACTGGCCTGTGTGTGTGTGTGTGTGTGTGTGTGTGTGTGTGTGTGTGTGTGTGTGTGTGTGTGTGTGTGTGTGTGTGTGTGTGTGTGTGAGTGGTTACACTTCTATATGGTTCACACAGTTGAAGCAGGAGTCTCTCAGATAAGATGTCCCCCGGCCCAGAGGCCAGAGACCTTGAAGAGTCTCAGAGTGGTACAGTTTCAATAATACAAAGACTCGTGCCCTTGCAGGTGTGAAACAGTGAACAGTGGTTATAATAGACATGCATGAAACAACGATAACTTACAAAATGTTAATTCCCATTATATCAAGTACTAATAATAAACATAAAGTACAAATTTACCTAACAGAGGAGCGCTATTTCACCTCCTCTCTTGCTGTCTGCTGTCTTTCTTCTCCAGAGGTGGTGGCTTGGCACGCCACGTGACGGAGAGGAGCGCTATTTTACCTCCTCTCTTGCTTCTCCAGAGGTGGTGGCTTGGCACGCCACGTGACGGAGAGGAGCGCTATTTCACCTCCTCTCTTGCTGTCTGCTGTCTTTCTTCTCCAGAGGTGGTGACTTGGCACGCCACGTGACGGAGAGGAGCGCTATTTCACCTCCTCTCTTGCTGTCTGCTGTCTTTCTTCTCCAGAGGTGGTGGCTTGGCACGCCACGTGACGGAGAGGAGCGATATTTCACCTCCTCTCTTGCTGTCTGCTGTCTTTCTTCTCCAGAGGTGGTGGCTTGGCACGCCACGTGATGGAGAGGAGCGCTATTTCACCTCCTCTCTTGCTTCTCCAGAGGTGGTGGCTTGGCACGCCATGTGACGGAGAGGAGCGCTATTTCACCTCCTCTCTTGCTGTCTGCTGTCTTTCTTCTCCAGAGGTGGTGACTTGGCACGCCACGTGACGGAGAGGAGCGCTATTTCACCTCCTCTCTTGCTTCTCCAGAGGTGGTGGCTTGGCACGCCACGTGACGGAGAGGAGCGCTATTTCACCTCCTCTCTTGCTTCTCCAGAGGTGGTGGCTTGGCACGCCACGTGACGGAGAGGAGCGATATTTCACCTCCTCTCTTGCTGTCTGCTGTCTTTCTTCTCCAGAGGTGGTGGCTTGGCACGCCACGTGACGGAGAGGAGAACTATTTCACCTCCTCTCTTGCTTCTCCAGAGGTGGTGGCTTGGCACGCCAAGTGATGGAGAGGAGCGCTATTTCACCTCCTCTCTTGCTGTCTGCTGTCTTTCTTCTCCAGAGGTGGTGGCTTGGCACGCCACGTGACGGAGAGGAGCGCTATTTCACCTCCTCTCTTGCTTCTCCAGAGGTGGTGGCTTGGCACGCCACGTGACGGAGAGGAGCGATATTTCACCTCCTCTCTTGCTGTCTGCTGTCTTTCTTCTCCAGAGGTGGTGGCTTGGCACGCCACGTGACGGAGAGGAGCGCTATTTCACCTCCTCTCTTGCTGTCTGCTGTCTTTCTTCTCCAGAGGTGGTGACTTGGCACGCCACGTGACGGAGAGGTGTTAGGTAAAAAACCTGCAAGAATGAAAAGAGAGACAACCCCAGTATCGAGAGCAATAAAGAGTCAAAACAATAAGTCAGCTTGTACAAGGACAGAGAAATGAATTCACCTCAGGAGCTGAAGTTCACCGATCTGCCCCGATCTTCATTTCTCTGCCCCGTTTTATTCAAAGTTAGAGTAGGCAGTTACATTTTCATACACAGACAAAGCAGGTTAACACTGGCCTGTGTGTGTGTGTGTGTGTGTGTGTGTGTGTGTGTGTGTGTGTGTGTGTGTGTGTGTGTGTGTGTGTGTGTGTGTGTGTGTGTGTGTGTGTGTGAGTGGTTACACTTCTATATGGTTCACACAGTTGAAGCAGGAGTCTCAGATAAGATGTCCCCCGGCCCAGAGGCCAGAGACCTTGAAGAGTCTCAGAGTGGTACAGTTTCAATAATACAAAGACTCGTGCCCTTGCAGGTGTGAAACAGTGAACAGTGGTTATAATAGACATGCATGAAACAACGATAACTTACAAAATGTTAATTCCCATTATATCAAGTACTAATAATAAACATAAAGTACAAATTTACCTAACAGAGGAGCGTTATTTCACCTCCTCTCTTGCTGTCTGCTGTCTTTCTTCTCCAGAGGTGGTGACTTGGAATGCAACGTGACGGAGAGGAGCGCAATTTCACCTCCTCTCTTGCTTCTCCAGAGATGGTGGCTTGGCATGCCACGTGACGGAGAGGAGCGCTATTTCACCTCCTCTCTTCCTTCTCCAGAGGTGGTGGCTTGGCACGCCACGTGACGGAGAGGAGCGCTATTTCACCTCCTCTCTTGCTGTCTGCTGTCTTTCTTCTCCAGAGGTGGTGGCTTGGAATGCAACGTGACGGAGAGGAGCGCAATTTCACCTCCTCTCTTGCTTCTCCAGAGGTGGTGGCTTGGCACGCCACGTGTCGGAGAGGAGCGCTATTTCACCTCCTCTCTTGCTTCTTCAGAGGTGGTGGCTTGGCACGCCACGTGACGGAGAGGAGCGCTATTTCACCTCCTCTCTTGCTGTCTGCTGTCTTTCTTCTCCAGAGGTGGTGGCTTGGCACGCCACGTGATGGAGAGGAGCGCTATTTCACCTCCTCTCTTTCTTCTCCAGACGTGGTGGCTTGGCACGCCATGTGACGGAGAGGAGCACTATTTCACCTCCTCTCTTGCTGTCTGCTGTCTTTCTTCTCCAGAGGTGGTGACTTGGCACGCCACGTGACGGAGAGGAGCGCTATTTCACCTCCTCTCTTGCTTCTTCAGAGGTGGTGGCTTGGCACGCCACGTGACGGAGAGGAGCGCTATTTCACCTCCTCTCTTGCTGTCTGCTGTCTTTCTTCTCCAGAGGTGGTGGCTTGGCACGCCACGTGATGGAGAGGAGCGCTATTTCACCTCCTCTCTTTCTTCTCCAGACGTGGTGGCTTGGCACGCCATGTGACGGAGAGGAGCACTATTTCACCTCCTCTCTTGCTGTCTGCTGTCTTTCTTCTCCAGAGGTGGTGACTTGGCACGCCACGTGACGGAGAGGTGTTAGGTACAAAACCTGCAAGAATGAAAATAAAGACAACCCCAGTATCGAGAGCAATAAAGAGTCAAAACAATAAGTCAGCTTGTACAAGGACAGAGAAATGAATTCACCTCAGGAGCTGAAGTTCACCGATCTGCCCCGATCTTCATTTCTCTGCCCCGTTTTATTCAAAGTTAGAGTAGGCGGTTACATTTTCATACACAGACAAAGCAGGTTAACACTGACCTGTGTGTGTGTGTGTGTGTGTGTGTGTGTGTGTGTGTGTGTGTGTGTGTGTGTGTGTGTGTGTGTGTGTGTGTGTGTGTGTGTGTGTGTGTGTGTGTGTGTGTGTGTGTGTGTGTGTGTGTGTGTGTGTGTGTGAGTGGTTACACTTCTATATGGTTCACACAGTTGAAGCAGGAGTCTCAGATAAGATGTCCCCCGGCCCAGAGGCCAGAGACCTTGAAGAGTCTCAGAGTGGTACAGTTTCAATAATACAAAGACTCGTGCCCTTGCAGGTGTGAAACAGTGAACAGTGGTTATAATAGACATGCATGAAACAACGATAACTTACAAAATGTTAATTCCCATTATATCAAGTACTAATAATAAACATAAAGTACAAATTTACCTAACAGAGGAGCGCTATTTCACCTCCTCTCTTGCTGTCTGCTGTCTTTCTTCTCCAGAGGTGGTGGCTTGGAATGCAACGTGACGGAGAGGAGCGCTATTTCACCTCCTCTCTTGCTGTCTGCTGTCTTTCTTCTCCAGAGGTGGTGGCTTGGAATGCAACGTGACGGAGAGGAGCGCAATATCACCTCCTCTCTTGCTTCTCCAGAGGTGTTGGCTTGGCACGCCACGTGACGGAGAGGAGCGCTATTTCACCTCCTCTCTTCCTTCTCCAGAGGCGGTGGCTTGGCACGCCACGTGACGGAGAGGAGCGCTATTTCACCTCCTCTCTTGCTGTCTGCTGTCTTTCTTCTCCAGAGGTGGTGGCTTGGAATGCAACGTGACGGAGAGGAGCGCAATTTCACCTCCTCTCTTGCTTCTCCAGAGGTGGTGGCTTGGCACGCCACGTGACGGAGAGGAGCGCTATTTCACCTCCTCTCTTCGTTCTCCAGAGGTGGTGGCTTGGCACGCCACGTGACGGAGAGGAGCGCTATTTCACCGCCTCTCTTGCTTCTCCAGAGGTGGTGGCTTGGCACGCCACGTGACGGAGAGGAGCGCTATTTCACCTCCTCTCTTGCTGTCTGCTGTCTTTCTTCTCCAGAGGTGGTGACTTGGCATGCCACGTGACGGAGAGGAGCGCTATTTCACCTCCTCTCTTGCTGTCTGCTGTCTTTCTTCTCCAGAGGTGGTGGCTTGGCACGCCACGTGACGGAGAGGAGCGCTATTTCACCTCCTCTCTTCCTTTTACAGAGGTGGTGGCTTGGCACGCCACGTGACGGAGAGGAGCGCTATTTCACCTCCTCTCTTGCTTCTCCAGAGGTGGTGGCTTGGCACGCCACGTGACGGAGAGGAGCGCTATTTCACCTCCTCTCTTGCTGTCTGCTGTCTTTCTTCTCCAGAGGTGGTGACTTGGCATGCCACGTGACGGAGAGGAGCGCTATTTCACCTCCTCTCTTGCTGTCTGCTGTCTTGCTTCTCCAGAGGTGGTGGCTTGGCACGCCACGTGACGGAGAGGAGCGCTATTTCACCTCCTCTCTTCCTTCTACAGAGGTGGTGGCTTGCCACGCCACGTGACGGAGAGGAGCGCTATTTCACCTCCTCTCTTGCTTCTCCAGAGGTGGTGGCTTGGCACGCCACGTGACGGAGAGGAGCGCTATTTCACCTCCTCTCTTGCTGTCTGCTGTCTTTCTTCTCCAGAGGTGGTGACTTGGCATGCCACTTGACGGAGAGGAGCGCTTTCACCTCCTCTCTTGCTGTCTGCTGTCTTTCTTATCCAGAGGTGGTGGCTTGGCACGCCACGTGACGGAGAGGAGCGCTATTTCACCTCCTCTCTTGCTGTCTGCTGTCTTTCTTCTCCAGAGGTGGTGGCTTGGCACACCACGTGACGGAGAGGAGCGCTATTTCACCTCCTCTCTTGCTGTCTGCTGTCTTGCTTCTCCAGAGGTGGTGGCTTGGCACGCCACGTGACGGAGAGGAGCGCTATTTCACCTCCTCTCTTGCTGTCTGCTGTCTTTCTTCTCCAGAGGTGGTGGCTTGGCACGCAACGTGACGGAGAGGAGCGCTATTTCACCTCCTCTCTTGCTTCTCCAGAGGTGGTGGCTTGGCACGCCACGTGACGGAGAGGAGCGCTATTTCACCTCCTCTCTTGCTGTCTGCTGTCTTTCTTCTCCAGAGGTGGTGGCTTGGCACGCCACGTGACGGAGAGGAGCGCTATTTCACCTCCTCTCTTGCTTCTCCAGAGGTGGTGGCTTGGCACGCCACGTGACGGAGAGGAGCGCTATTTCACCTCCTCTCTTGCTGTCTGCTGTCTTTCTTCTCCAGAGGTGGTGACTTGGCACGCCACGTGACGGAGAGGAGCGCTATTTCACCTCCTCTCTTGCTGTCTGCTGTCTTTCTTCTCCAGAGGTGGTGACTTGGCACGCCACGTGACGGAGAGGAGCGCTATTTCACCTCCTCTCTTGCTGTCTGCTGTCTTTCTTCTCCAGAGGTGGTGGCTTGGCACGCCACGTGACGGAGAGGAGCGATATTTCACCTCCTCTCTTGCTGTCTGCTGTCTTTCTTCTCCAGAGGTGGTGGCTTGGCACGCCACGTGATGGAGAGGAGCGCTATTTCACCTCCTCTCTTGCTTCTCCAGAGGTGGTGGCTTGGCACGCCATGTGACGGAGAGGAGCGCTATTTCACCTCCTCTCTTGCTGTCTGCTGTCTTTCTTCTCCAGAGGTGGTGACTTGGCACGCCACGTGACGGAGAGGAGCGCTATTTCACCTCCTCTCTTGCTTCTCCAGAGGTGGTGGCTTGGCACGCCACGTGACGGAGAGGAGCGCTATTTCACCTCCTCTCTTGCTTCTCCAGAGGTGGTGGCTTGGCACGCCACGTGACGGAGAGGAGCGATATTTCACCTCCTCTCTTGCTGTCTGCTGTCTTTCTTCTCCAGAGGTGGTGGCTTGGCACGCCACGTGACGGAGAGGAGAACTATTTCACCTCCTCTCTTGCTTCTCCAGAGGTGGTGGCTTGGCACGCCAAGTGATGGAGAGGAGCGCTATTTCACCTCCTCTCTTGCTGTCTGCTGTCTTTCTTCTCCAGAGGTGGTGGCTTGGCACGCCACGTGACGGAGAGGAGCGCTATTTCACCTCCTCTCTTGCTTCTCCAGAGGTGGTGGCTTGGCACGCCACGTGACGGAGAGGAGCGATATTTCACCTCCTCTCTTGCTGTCTGCTGTCTTTCTTCTCCAGAGGTGGTGGCTTGGCACGCCACGTGACGGAGAGGAGCGCTATTTCACCTCCTCTCTTGCTGTCTGCTGTCTTTCTTCTCCAGAGGTGGTGACTTGGCACGCCACGTGACGGAGAGGTGTTAGGTAAAAAACCTGCAAGAATGAAAAGAGAGACAACCCCAGTATCGAGAGCAATAAAGAGTCAAAACAATAAGTCAGCTTGTACAAGGACAGAGAAATGAATTCACCTCAGGAGCTGAAGTTCACCGATCTGCCCCGATCTTCATTTCTCTGCCCCGTTTTATTCAAAGTTAGAGTAGGCAGTTACATTTTCATACACAGACAAAGCAGGTTAACACTGGCCTGTGTGTGTGTGTGTGTGTGTGTGTGTGTGTGTGTGTGTGTGTGTGTGTGTGTGTGAGTGGTTACACTTCTATATGGTTCACACAGTTGAAGCAGGAGTCTCAGATAAGATGTCCCCCGGCCCAGAGGCCAGAGACCTTGAAGAGTCTCAGAGTGGTACAGTTTCAATAATACAAAGACTCGTGCCCTTGCAGGTGTGAAACAGTGAACAGTGGTTATAATAGACATGCATGAAACAACGATAACTTACAAAATGTTAATTCCCATTATATCAAGTACTAATAATAAACATAAAGTACAAATTTACCTAACAGAGGAGCGTTATTTCACCTCCTCTCTTGCTGTCTGCTGTCTTTCTTCTCCAGAGGTGGTGACTTGGAATGCAACGTGACGGAGAGGAGCGCAATTTCACCTCCTCTCTTGCTTCTCCAGAGATGGTGGCTTGGCATGCCACGTGACGGAGAGGAGCGCTATTTCACCTCCTCTCTTCCTTCTCCAGAGGTGGTGGCTTGGCACGCCACGTGACGGAGAGGAGCGCTATTTCACCTCCTCTCTTGCTGTCTGCTGTCTTTCTTCTCCAGAGGTGGTGGCTTGGAATGCAACGTGACGGAGAGGAGCGCAATTTCACCTCCTCTCTTGCTTCTCCAGAGGTGGTGGCTTGGCACGCCACGTGTCGGAGAGGAGCGCAATTTCACCTCCTCTCTTGCTTCTCCAGAGATGGTGGCTTGGCATGCCACGTGACGGAGAGGAGCGCTATTTCACCTCCTCTCTTCCTTCTCCAGAGGTGGTGGCTTGGCACGCCACGTGACGGAGAGGAGCGCTATTTCACCTCCTCTCTTTCTTCTCCAGACGTGGTGGCTTGGCACGCCATGTGACGGAGAGGAGCACTATTTCACCTCCTCTCTTGCTGTCTGCTGTCTTTCTTCTCCAGAGGTGGTGACTTGGAATGCAACGTGACGGAGAGGAGCGCAATTTCACCTCCTCTCTTGCTTCTCCAGAGATGGTGGCTTGGCATGCCACGTGACGGAGAGGAGCGCTATTTCACCTCCTCTCTTCCTTCTCCAGAGGTGGTGGCTTGGCACGCCACGTGACGGAGAGGAGCGCTATTTCACCTCCTCTCTTGCTGTCTGCTGTCTTTCTTCTCCAGAGGTGGTGGCTTGGAATGCAACGTGACGGAGAGGAGCGCAATTTCACCTCCTCTCTTGCTTCTCCAGAGGTGGTGGCTTGGCACGCCACGTGTCGGAGAGGAGCGCTATTTCACCTCCTCTCTTGCTTCTTCAGAGGTGGTGGCTTGGCACGCCACGTGACGGAGAGGAGCGCTATTTCACCTCCTCTCTTGCTGTCTGCTGTCTTTCTTCTCCAGAGGTGGTGGCTTGGCACGCCACGTGATGGAGAGGAGCGCTATTTCACCTCCTCTCTTTCTTCTCCAGACGTGGTGGCTTGGCACGCCATGTGACGGAGAGGAGCACTATTTCACCTCCTCTCTTGCTGTCTGCTGTCTTTCTTCTCCAGAGGTGGTGACTTGGCACGCCACGTGACGGAGAGGAGCGCAATTTCACCTCCTCTCTTGCTTCTCCAGAGATGGTGGCTTGGAATGCAACGTGACGGAGAGGAGCGCAATTTCACCTCCTCTCTTCCTTCTCCAGAGGTGGTGGCTTGGCACGCCACGTGACGGAGAGGAGCGCTATTTCACCTCCTCTCTTGCTTCTCCAGAGGTGGTGGCTTGGCACGCCACGTGACGGAGAGGAGCGCTATTTCACCTCCTCTCTTGCTGTCTGCTGTCTTTCTTCTCCAGAGGTGGTGGCTTGGCACGCCACGTGACGAAGAGGAGCACTATTTCACCTCCTCTCTTGCTGTCTGCTGTCTTTCTTCTCCAGAGGTGGTGGCTTGGCACGCCACGTGACGGAGAGGAGCGCTATTTCACCTCCTCTCTTGCTTCTCCAGAGGTGGTGGCTTGGCACGTCACGTGACGGAGAGGAGCGCTATTTCACCTCCTCTCTTGCTTCTCCAGAGGTGGTGGCTTGGCACGCCACGTGACGGGGAGGAGCGCTATTTCACCTCCTCTCTTGCTGTCTGTTGTCTTTCTTCTCCAGAGGTGGTGGCTTGGCACGCCACGTGACGGAGAGGAGCGCTATTTCACCTCCTCTCTTGCTGTCTGCTGTCTTTCTTCTCCAGAGGTGGTGGCTTGGCACGCCGCGTGACGGAGAGGAGCGCTATTTCACCTCCTCTCTTGCTTCTCCAGAGGTGGTGGCTTGGCACGCCACGTGACGGAGAGGAGCGCTATTTCACCTCCTCTCTTGCTGTCTGCTGTCTTTCTTCTCCAGAGGTGGTGGCTTGGCACGCCACGTGACGGAGAGGAGCGCTATTTCACCTCCTCTCTTGCTGTCTGCTGTCTTTCTTCTCCAGAGGTGGTGGCTTGGCACGCCACGTGACGGAGAGGAGCGCTATTTCACCTCCTCTCTTTCTTCTCCAGAGGTGGTGGCTTGGCACGCCACGTGACGGAGAGGAGCGCTATTTCACCTCCTCTCTTGCTGTCTGCTGTCTTTCTTCTCCAGAGGTAGTGGCTTGGCACGCCACGTGACGGAGAGGAGCGCTATTTCACCTCCTCTCTTGCTTCTCCAGAGGTGGTGGCTTGGCACGCCACGTGACGGAGAGGAGCGCTATTTCACCTCCTCTCTTGCTGTCTGCTGTCTTTCTTCTCCAGAGGTGGTGGCTTGGCACGCCACGTGACGGAGAGGAGCACTATTTCACCTCCTCTCTTGCTGTCTGCTGTCTTTCTTCTCCAGAGGTGGTGGCTTGGCACGCCACGTGATGGAGAGGAGCGCTATTTCACCTCCTCTCTTGCTTCTCCAGAGGTGGTGGCTTGGCACGCCACTTGACGGAGAGGAGCGCTATTTCACCTCCTCTCTTGCTGTCTGCTGTCTTTCTTCTCCAGAGGTGGTGGCTTGGCACGCCACGTGATGGAGAGGAGCGCTATTTCACCTCCTCTCTTTCTTCTCCAGAGGTGGTGGCTTGGCACGCCACGTGACGGAGAGGAGCGCTATTTCACCTCCTCTCTTGCTGTCTGCTGTCTTTCTTCTCCAGAGGTGGTGGCTTGGCACGCCACGTGATGGAGAGGAGCGCTATTTCACCTCCTCTCTTTCTTCTCCAGACGTGGTGGCTTGGCACGCCATGTGACGGAGAGGAGCACTATTTCACCTCCTCTCTTGCTGTCTGCTGTCTTTCTTCTCCAGAGGTGGTGACTTGGCACGCCACGTGACGGAGAGGTGTTAGGTACAAAACCTGCAAGAATGAAAATAAAGACAACCCCAGTATCGAGAGCAAAAAAGAGTCAAAACAATAAGTCAGCTTGTACAAGGACAGAGAAATGAATTCACCTCAGGAGCTGAAGTTCACCGATCTGCCCCGATCTTCATTTCTCTGCCCCGTTTTATTCAAAGTTAGAGTAGGCGGTTACATTTTCATACACAGACAAAGCAGGTTAACACTGACCTGTGTGTGTGTGTGTGTGTGTGTGTGTGTGTGTGTGTGTGTGTGTGTGTGTGTGTGTGTGTGTGTGTGTGTGTGTGTGTGTGTGTGTGTGTGTGTGTGTGTGTGTGTGAGTGGTTACACTTCTATATGGTTCACACAGTTGAAGCAGGAGTCTCAGATAAGATATCCCCCGGCCCAGAGGCCAGAGACCTTGAAGAGTCTCAGAGTGGTACAGTTTCAATAATCCAAAGACTCGTGCCCTTGCAGGTGTGAAACAGTGAACAGTGGTTATAATAGACATGCATGAAACAATGATAACTTACAAAATGTTAATTCCCATTATATCAAGTACTAATAATAAACATAAAGTACAAATTTACCTAACAGAGGAGTGCTATTTCACCTCCTCTCTTGCTGTCTGCTGTCTTTCTTCTCCAGAGGTGGTGGCTTGGCACGCAACGTGACGGAGAGGAGCGCTATTTCACCTCCTCTCTTGCTTCTCCAGAGGTGGCGGCTTGGCACGCCACGTGACGGAGAGGAGCGCTATTTCACCTCCTCTCTTGCTGTCTGCTGTCTTTCTTCTCCAGAGGTGGTGGCTTGGCACGCAACGTGACGGAGAGGAGCGCTATTTCACCTCCTCTCTTGCTTGTCCAGAGGTGGTGGCTTGGCACGCCACGTGACGGAGAGGAGCGCTATTTCACCTCCTCTCTTCCTTCTCCAGAGGTGGTGGCTTGGCACGCCACGTGACGGAGAGGAGCGCTATTTCACCTCCTCTCTTGCTTCTCCAGAGGTGGTGGCTTGGCACGCCACGTGACGGAGAGGAGCGCTATTTCACCTCCTCTCTTGCTGTCTGCTGTCTTTCTTCTCCAGAGGTGGTGGCTTGGCACGCCACGTGACGGAGAGGAGCGCTATTTCACCTCCTCTCTTGCTTTTCCAGAGGTGGCGGCTTGGCACGCCACGTGACGGAGAGGAGCGCTATTTCACCTCCTCTCTTGCTGTCTGCTGTCTTTCTTCTCCAGAGGTGGTGACTTGGCACGCCACGTGACAGAGAGGTGTTAGGTACAAAACCTGCAAGAATGAAGAGAGAGACAACCTCAGTATCGAGAGCAATAAAGAGTCAAAACAATAAGTCAGCTTGTACAAGGACAGAGAAATGAATTCACCTCAGGAGCTGAAGTTCACCGATCTGCCCCGATCTTCATTTCTCTGCCCCGTTTTATTCAAAGTTAGAGTAGGCGGTTACATTTTCATACACAGACAAAGCAGGTTAACACTGGCCTGTGTGTGTGTGTGTGTGTGTGTGTGTGTGTGTGTGTGTGTGTGTGTGTGTGTGTGTGTGTGTGTGTGTGTGTGTGTGTGTGTGTGTGTGTGTGAGTGGTTACACTTCTATATGGTTCACACAGTTGAAGCAGGAGTCTCAGATAAGATGTCCCCCGGCCCAGAGGCCAGAGACCTTGAAGAGTCTCAGAGTGGTACAGTTTCAATAATACAAAGACTCGTGCCCTTGCAGGTGTGAAACAGTGAACAGTGGTTATAATAGACATGCATGAAACAACGATAACTTACAAAATGTTAATTCCCATTATATCAAGTACTAATAATAAACATAAAGTACAAATTTACCTAACAGAGGAGTGCTATTTCACCTCCTCTCTTGCTGTCTGCTGTCTTTCTTCTCCAGAGGTGGTGGCTTGGCACGCAACGTGACGGAGAGGAGCGCTATTTTACCTCCTCTCTTGCTTCTCCAGAGGTGGTGGCTTGGCACGCCACGTGACGGAGAGGAGCGCAATTTCACCTCCTCTCTTCCTTCTCCAGAGGTGGTGGCTTGGCACGCCACGTGACGGAGAGGAGCGCTATTTCACCTCCTCTCTTGCTTCTCCAGAGGTGGTGGCTTGGCACGCCACGTGACGGAGAGGAGCGCTATTTCACCTCCTCTCTTGCTGTCTGCTGTCTTTCTTCTCCAGAGGTGGTGACTTGGCACGCCACGTGACGGAGAGGAGCGCTATTTCACCTCCTCTCTTGCTGTCTGCTGTCTTTCTTCTCCAGAGGTGGTGGCTTGGCACGCCACGTGACGGAGAGGAGCGATATTTCACCTCCTCTCTTGCTGTCTGCTGTCTTTCTTCTCCAGAGGTGGTGGCTTGGCACGCCACGTGATGGAGAGGAGCGCTATTTCACCTCCTCTCTTGCTTCTCCAGAGGTGGTGGCTTGGCACGCCATGTGACGGAGAGGAGCGCTATTTCACCTCCTCTCTTGCTGTCTGCTGTCTTTCTTCTCCAGAGGTGGTGACTTGGCACGCCACGTGACGGAGAGGAGCGCTATTTCACCTCCTCTCTTGCTTCTCCAGAGGTGGTGGCTTGGCACGCCACGTGACGGAGAGGAGCGCTATTTCACCTCCTCTCTTGCTTCTCCAGAGGTGGTGGCTTGGCACGCCACGTGACGGAGAGGAGCGATATTTCACCTCCTCTCTTGCTGTCTGCTGTCTTTCTTCTCCAGAGGTGGTGGCTTGGCACGCCACGTGACGGAGAGGAGAACTATTTCACCTCCTCTCTTGCTTCTCCAGAGGTGGTGGCTTGGCACGCCAAGTGATGGAGAGGAGCGCTATTTCACCTCCTCTCTTGCTGTCTGCTGTGTTTCTTCTCCAGAGGTGGTGGCTTGGCACGCCACGTGACGGAGAGGAGCGCTATTTCACCTCCTCTCTTGCTTCTCCAGAGGTGGTGGCTTGGCACGCCACGTGACGGAGAGGAGCGATATTTCACCTCCTCTCTTGCTGTCTGCTGTCTTTCTTCTCCAGAGGTGGTGGCTTGGCACGCCACGTGATGGAGAGGAGCGCTATTTCACCTCCTCTCTTCCTTCTCCAGAGGTGGTGGCTTGGCATGCCACGTGACGGAGAGGAGCGCTATTTCACCTCCTCTCTTTCTTCTCCAGAGGTGGTGGCTTGGCACGCCACGTGTCGGAGAGGAGCGCTATTTCACCTCCTCTCTTGCTTCTTCAGAGGTGGTGGCTTGGCACGCCACGTGACGGAGAGGAGCGCTATTTCACCTCCTCTCTTGCTGTCTGCTGTCTTTCTTCTCCAGAGGTGGTGGCTTGGCACGCCACGTGATGGAGAGGAGCGCTATTTCACCTCCTCTCTTTCTTCTCCAGACATGGTGGCTTGGCACGCCATGTGACGGAGAGGAGCACTATTTCACCTCCTCTCTTGCTGTCTGCTGTCTTTCTTCTCCAGAGGTGGTGACTTGGCACGCCACGTGACGGAGAGGAGCGCAATTTCACCTCCTCTCTTGCTTCTCCAGAGATGGTGGCTTGGAATGCAACGTGACGGAGAGGAGCGCAATTTCACCTCCTCTCTTCCTTCTCCAGAGGTGGTGGCTTGGCACGCCACGTGACGGAGAGGAGCGCTATTTCACCTCCTCTCTTGCTTCTCCAGAGGTGGTGGCTTGGCACGCCACGTGACGGAGAGGAGCGCTATTTCACCTCCTCTCTTGCTGTCTGCTGTCTTTCTTCTCCAGAGGTGGTGGCTTGGCACGCCACGTGACGAAGAGGAGCACTATTTCACCTCCTCTCTTGCTGTCTGCTGTCTTTCTTCTCCAGAGGTGGTGGCTTGGCACGCCACGTGACGGAGAGGAGCGCTATTTCACCTCCTCTCTTGCTTCTCCAGAGGTGGTGGCTTGGCACGTCACGTGACGGAGAGGAGCGCTATTTCACCTCCTCTCTTGCTTCTCCAGAGGTGGTGGCTTGGCACGCCACGTGACGGGGAGGAGCGCTATTTCACCTCCTCTCTTGCTGTCTGTTGTCTTTCTTCTCCAGAGGTGGTGGCTTGGCACGCCACGTGACGGAGAGGAGCGCTATTTCACCTCCTCTCTTGCTGTCTGCTGTCTTTCTTCTCCAGAGGTGGTGGCTTGGCACGCCGCGTGACGGAGAGGAGCGCTATTTCACCTCCTCTCTTGCTTCTCCAGAGGTGGTGGCTTGGCACGCCACGTGACGGAGAGGAGCGCTATTTCACCTCCTCTCTTGCTGTCTGCTGTCTTTCTTCTCCAGAGGTGGTGGCTTGGCACGCCACGTGACGGAGAGGAGCGCTATTTCACCTCCTCTCTTGCTGTCTGCTGTCTTTCTTCTCCAGAGGTGGTGGCTTGGCACGCCACGTGACGGAGAGGAGCGCTATTTCACCTCCTCTCTTTCTTCTCCAGAGGTGGTGGCTTGGCACGCCACGTGACGGAGAGGAGCGCTATTTCACCTCCTCTCTTGCTGTCTGCTGTCTTTCTTCTCCAGAGGTAGTGGCTTGGCACGCCACGTGACGGAGAGGAGCGCTATTTCACCTCCTCTCTTGCTTCTCCAGAGGTGGTGGCTTGGCACGCCACGTGACGGAGAGGAGCGCTATTTCACCTCCTCTCTTGCTGTCTGCTGTCTTTCTTCTCCAGAGGTGGTGGCTTGGCACGCCACGTGACGGAGAGGAGCACTATTTCACCTCCTCTCTTGCTGTCTGCTGTCTTTCTTCTCCAGAGGTGGTGGCTTGGCACGCCACGTGATGGAGAGGAGCGCTATTTCACCTCCTCTCTTGCTTCTCCAGAGGTGGTGGCTTGGCACGCCACTTGACGGAGAGGAGCGCTATTTCACCTCCTCTCTTGCTGTCTGCTGTCTTTCTTCTCCAGAGGTGGTGGCTTGGCACGCCACGTGATGGAGAGGAGCGCTATTTCACCTCCTCTCTTTCTTCTCCAGAGGTGGTGGCTTGGCACGCCACGTGACGGAGAGGAGCGCTATTTCACCTCCTCTCTTGCTGTCTGCTGTCTTTCTTCTCCAGAGGTGGTGACTTGGCACGCCACGTGACGGAGAGGTGTTGGGAACAAAACCTGCAAGAATGAAAAGAGAGACAACCCCGTTTATCGAGAGCAATAAAGAGTCAAAACAATAAGTCAGCTTGTACAAGGACAGAGAAATGAATTCACCTCAGGAGCTGAAGTTCACCGATCTGCCCCGATCTTCATTTCTCTGCCCCGTTTTATTCAAAGTTAGAGTAGGCGGTTACATTTTCATACACAGACAAAGCAGGTTAACACTGGCCTGTGTGTGTGTGTGTGTGTGTGTGTGTGTGTGTGTGTGTGTGTGTGTGTGTGTGTGTGTGTGTGTGTGAGTGGTTACACTTCTATATGGTTCACACAGTTGAAGCAGGAGTCTCAGATAAGATGTCCCCCGGCCCAGAGGCCAGAGACCTTGAAGAGTCTCAGAGTGGTACAGTTTCAATAATACAAAGACTCGTGCCCTTGCAGGTGTGAAACAGTGAACAGTGGTTATAATAGACATGCATGAAACAACGATAACTTACAAAATGTTAATTCCCATTATATCAAGTACTAATAAAAAACATAAAGTACAAATTTACCTAACAGAGGAGCGCTATTTCACCTCCTCTCTTGCTGTCTGCTGTCTTTCTTCTCCAGAGGTGGTGACTTGGAATGCAACGTGACGGAGAGGAGCGCTATTTCACCTCCTCTCTTGCTGTCTGCTGTCTTTCTTCTCCAGAGGTGGTGACTTGGAATGCAACGTGACGGAGAGGAGCGCAATTTCACCTCCTCTCTTGCTTCTCCAGAGATGGTGGCTTGGAATGCAACGTGACGGAGAGGAGCGCAATTTCACCTCCTCTCTTCCTTCTCCAGAGGTGGTGGCTTGGCACGCCACGTGACGGAGAGGAGCGCTATTTCACCTCCTCTCTTGCTGTCTGCTGTCTTTCTTCTCCAGAGGTGGTGGCTTGGCACGCCACGTGACGGAGAGGAGCGCTATTTCACCTCCTCTCTTGCTGTCTGCTGTCTTTCTTCTCCAGAGGTGGTGGCTTGGCACGCCACGTGACGGAGAGGAGCGCTATTTCACCTCCTCTCTTTCTTCTCCAGAGGTGGTGGCTTGGCACGCCACGTGACGGAGAGGAGCGCTATTTCACCTCCTCTCTTGCTGTCTGCTGTCTTTCTTCTCCAGAGGTAGTGGCTTGGCACGCCACGTGACGGAGAGGAGCGCTATTTCACCTCCTCTCTTGCTGTCTGCTGTTTTTCTTCTCCACAGGTGGTGGCTTGGCACGCCACGTGACGGAGAGGAGCGCTATTTCACCTCCTCTCTTTCTTCTCCAGAGGTGGTGGCTTGGCACGCCACGTGACGGAGAGGAGCGCTATTTCACCTCCTCTCTTGCTTCTCCAGAGGTGGTGGCTTGGCACGCCACGTGACGGAGAGGAGCGCTATTTCACCTCCTCTCTTGCTGTCTGCTGTCTTTCTTCTCCAGAGGTGGTGGCTTGGCACGCCACGTGACGGAGAGGAGCGCTGTTTCACCTCCTCTCTTGCTGTCTGCTGTCTTTCTTCTCCAGAGGTGGTGGCTTGGCACGCCACGTGATGGAGAGGAGCGCTATTTCACCTCCTCTCTTGCTTCTCCAGAGGTGGTGGCTTGGCACGCCACTTGACGGAGAGGAGCGCTATTTCACCTCCTCTCTTGCTGTCTGCTGTCTTTCTTCTCCAGAGGTGGTGGCTTGGCACGCCACGTGATGGAGAGGAGCGCTATTTCACCTCCTCTCTTTCTTCTCCAGAGGTGGTGGCTTGGCACGCCACGTGACGGAGAGGAGCGCTATTTCACCTCCTCTCTTGCTGTCTGCTGTCTTTCTTCTCCAGAGGTGGTGACTTGGCACGCCACGTGACGGAGAGGTGTTGGGAACAAAACCTGCAAGAATGAAAAGAGAGACAACCCCGTTTATCGAGAGCAATAAAGAGTCAAAACAATAAGTCAGCTTGTACAAGGACCGAGAAATGAATTCACCTCAGGAGCTGAAGTTCACCGATCTGCCCCGATCTTCATTTCTCTGCCCCGTTTTATTCAAAGTTAGAGTAGGCGGTTACATTTTCATACACAGACAAAGCAGGTTAACACTGGCCTGTGTTTGTGTGTGTGTGAGTGTGTGTGTGTGTGTGTGTGTCTGTGTGTGTGTGTGTGTGTGTGTGTGTGAGTGGTTACACTTCTATATGTTCACACAGTTGAAGCAGGAGTCTCAGATAAGATGTCCCCCGGCCCAGAGGCCAGAGACCTTGAAGAGTCTCAGAGTGGTACAGTTTCAATAATACAAAGACTCGTGCCCTTGCAGGTGTGAAACAGTGAACAGTGGTTATAATAGACATGCATGAAACAACGATAACTTACAAAATGTTAATTCCCATTATATCAAGTACTAATAATAAACATAAAGTACAAATTTACCTAACAGAGGAGCGCTATTTCACCTCCTCTCTTGCTGTCTGCTGTCTTTCTTCTCCAGAGGTGGTGGCTTGGCACGCCACGTGACGGAGAGGAGCGCTATTTCACCTCCTCTCTTGCTTCTCCAGAGGTGGTGGCTTGGCACGCCACGTGACGGAGAGGAGCGCTATTTCACCTCCTCTCTTGCTGTCTGCTGTCTTTCTTCTCCAGAGGTGGTGGCTTGGCACGCCACGTGACGGAGAGGAGCGCTATTTCACCTCCTCTCTTGCTTCTCCAGAGGTGGTGGCTTGGCACGCCACTTGACGGAGAGGAGCGCTTTCACCTCCTCTCTTGCTGTCTGCTGTCTTTCTTCTCCAGAGGTGGTGGCTTGGCACGCCACGTGACAGAGAGGAGCGCTATTTCACCTCCTCTCTTGCTTCTCCAGAGGTGGTGGCTTGGCACGCCACTTGACGGAGAGGAGCGCTTTCACCTCCTCTCTTGCTGTCTGCTGTCTTTCTTCTCCAGAGGTGGTGGCTTGGCACGCCACGTGACGGAGAGGAGCGCTATTTCACCTCCTCTCTTGCTTCTCCAGAGGTGGTGGCTTGGCACGCCACGTGACGGAGAGGAGCGCTATTTCACCTCCTCTCTTGCTGTCTGCTGTCTTTCTTCTCCAGAGGTGGTGGCTTGGCACGCCACGTGACGGAGAGGAGCGCTATTTCACCTCCTCTCTTGCTTCTCCAGAGGTGGTGGCTTGGCACGTCACGTGACGGAGAGGAGCGCTATTTCACCTCCTCTCTTGCTTCTCCAGAGGTGGTGGCTTGGCACGCCACGTGACGGGGAGGAGCGCTATTTCACCTCCTCTCTTGCTGTCTGCTGTCTTTCTTCTCCAGAGGTGGTGGCTTGGCACGCCACGTGACGGAGAGGAGCGCTATTTCACCTCCTCTCTTGCTGTCTGCTGTCTTTCTTCTCCAGAGGTGGTGGCTTGGCACGCCACGTGACGGAGAGGAGCGCTATTTCACCTCCTCTCTTGCTGTCTGCTGTCTTTCTTCTCCAGAGGTGGTGGCTTGGCACGCCACGTGACGGAGAGGAGCGCTATTTCACCTCCTCTCTTTCTTCTCCAGAGGTGGTGGCTTGGCACGCCACGTGACGGAGAGGAGCGCTATTTCACCTCCTCTCTTGCTGTCTGCTGTCTTTCTTCTCCAGAGGTGGTGGCTTGGCACGCCACGTGACGGAGAGGAGCGCTATTTCACCTCCTCTCTTGCTTCTCCAGAGGTGGTGGCTTGGCACGCCACTTGACGGAGAGGAGCGCTTTCACCTCCTCTCTTGCTGTCTGCTGTCTTTCTTCTCCAGAGGTGGTGGCTTGGCACGCCACGTGACGGAGAGGAGCGCCATTTCACCTCCTCTCTTGCTGTCTGCTGTCTTTCTTCTCCAGAGGTGGTGACTTGGCATGCCACGTGACGGAGAGAGCACTATTTCACCTCCTCTCTTGCTGTCTGCTTTCTTTCTTCTCCAGAGGTGGTGACTTGGCACGCCACGTGACGGAGAGGAGCGCTTTTTCACCTCCTCTCTTGCTGTCTGCTGTCTTTCTTCTCCAGAGGTGGTGGCTTGGCACGCCACGTGACGGAGAGGAGCGCTATTTCACCTCCTCTCTTGCTGTCTGCTGACTTTCTTCTCAGAGGTGGTGGCTTGGCACGCCACGTGACGGAGAGGAGCGCTATTTCCCCTCCTCTCTTGCTTCTCCAGAGGTGGTGGCTTGGCACGCCACGTGACGGAGAGGAGCGCTATTTCACCTCCTCTCTTGCTGTCTGCTGTCTTTCTACTCCAGAGGTGGTGGCTTGGCACGCCACGTGATGGAGAGGAGCGCTATTTCACCTCCTCTCTTTCTTCTCCAGACGTGGTGGCTTGGCACGCCACGTGACGGAGAGGAGCGCTATTTCACCTCCTCTCTTGCTGTCTGCTGTCTTTCTTCTACAGAGGTGGTGGCTTGGCACGCCACGTGACGGAGAGGAGCGCTATTTCACCTCCTCTCTTGCTGTCTGCTGTCTTTCTTCTCCAGAGGTGGTGGCTTGGAATGCAACGTGACGGAGAGGAGCGCAATTTCACCTCCTCTCTTGCTTCTCCAGAGGTGGTGGCTTGGCACGCCACGTGTCGGAGAGGAGCGCTATTTCACCTCCTCTCTTGCTTCTCCAGAGGTGGTGGCTTGGCACGCCACGTGACGGAGAGGAGCGCTATTTCACCTCCTCTCTTCCTTCTCCAGAGGTGGTGGCTTGGCACGCCACGTGACGGAGAGGAGCGCTATTTCACCTCCTCTCTTGCTTCTCCAGAGGTGGTGGCTTGGCACGCCACGTGACGGAGAGGAGCGCTATTTCACCTCCTCTCTTGCTTCTCCAGAGGTGGTGGCTTGGCACGCCACGTGACGGAGAGGAGCGCTATTTCACCTCCTCTCTTGCTGTCTGCTGTCTTTCTTCTCCAGAGGTGGTGGCTTGGCACGCCACGTGACGGAGAGGAGCGCTATTTCAACTTCTCTCTTGCTTCTCCAGAGGTGGTGGCTTGGCACGCCACTTGACGGAGAGGAGCGCTGTTTCACCTCCTCTCTTGCTGTCTGCTGTCTTTCTTCTCCAGAGGTGGTGGCTTGGCACGCCACGTGACGGAGAGGAGCACTATTTCACCTCCTCTCTTGCTGTCTGCTGTCTTTCTTCTCCAGAGGTGGTGGCTTGGCACGCCACGTGATGGAGAGGAGCGCTATTTCACCTCCTCTCTTGCTTCTCCAGAGGTGGTGGCTTGGCACGCCACTTGACGGAGAGGAGCGCTATTTCACCTCCTCTCTTGCTGTCTGCTGTCTTTCTTCTCCAGAGGTGGTGGCTTGGCACGCCACGTGATGGAGAGGAGCGCTATTTCACCTCCTCTCTTTCTTCTCCAGAGGTGGTGGCTTGGCACGCCACGTGACGGAGAGGAGCGCTATTTCACCTCCTCTCTTGCTGTCTGCTGTCTTTCTTCTCCAGAGGTGGTGACTTGGCACGCCACGTGACGGAGAGGTGTTGGGAACAAAACCTGCAAGAATGAAAAGAGAGACAACCCCGTTTATCGAGAGCAATAAAGAGTCAAAACAATAAGTCAGCTTGTACAAGGACAGAGAAATGAATTCACCTCAGGAGCTGAAGTTCACCGATCTGCCCCGATCTTCATTTCTCTGCCCCGTTTTATTCAAAGTTAGAGTAGGCGGTTACATTTTCATACACAGACAAAGCAGGTTAACACTGGCCTGTGTGTGTGTGTGTGTGTGTGTGTGTGTGTGTGAGTGGTTACACTTCTATATGGTTCACACAGTTGAAGCAGGAGTCTCAGATAAGATGTCCCCCGGCCCAGAGGCCAGGGACCTTGAAGAGTCTCAGAGTGGTACAGTTTCAATAATACAAAGACTCGTGCCCTTGCAGGTGTGAAACAGTGAACAGTGGTTATAATAGACATGCATGAAACAACGATAACTTACAAAATGTTAATTCCCATTATATCAAGTACTAATAATAAACATAAAGTACAAATTTACCTAACAGAGGAGCGCTATTTCACCCCCTCTCTTGCTGTCTGCTGTCTTTCTTCTCCAGAGGTGGTGGCTTGGCACGCCACGTGACGGAGAGGAGCACTATTTCACCTCCTCTCTTGCTTCTCCAGAGGTGGTGGCTTGGCACGCCACGTGACGGAGAGGAGCGCTATTTCACCTCCTCTCTTGCTGTCTGCTGTCTTTCTTCTCCAGAGGTGGTGGCTTGGCACGCCACGTGACAGAGAGGAGCGCTATTTCACCTCCTCTCTTGCTTCTCCAGAGGTGGTGGCTTGGCACGCCACTTGACGGAGAGGAGCGCTTTCACCTCCTCTCTTGCTGTCTGCTGTCTTTCTTCTCCAGAGGTGGTGGCTTGGCACGCCACGTGACGGAGAGGAGCGCTATTTCACCTCCTCTCTTGCTGTCTGCAATCTTTCTTCTCCAGAGGTGGTGGCTTGGCACGCCACGTGACGGAGAGGAGCGCCATTTCACCTCCTCTCTTGCTGTCTGCTGTCTTTCTTCTCCAGAGGTGGTGACTTGGCATGCCACGTGACGGAGAGAGCACTATTTCACCTCCTCTCTTGCTGTCTGCTGTCTTTCTTCTCCAGAGGTGGTGACTTGGCACGCCACGTGACGGAGAGGAGCGCTTTTTCACCTCCTCTCTTGCTGTCTGCTGTCTTTCTTCTCCAGAGGTGGTGGCTTGGCAAGCCACGTGACGGAGAGGAGCGCTATTTCACCTCCTCTCTTGCTGTCTGCTGACTTTCTTCTCCAGAGGTGGTGGCTTGGCACGCCACGTGACGGAGAGGAGCGCTATTTCACCTCCTCTCTTGCTTCTCCAGAGGTGGTGGCTTGGCACGCCACGTGACGGAGAGGAGCGCTATTTCACCTCCTCTCTTGCTGTCTGCTGTCTTTCTTCTCCAGAGGTGGTGGCTTGGCACGCCACGTGATGGAGAGGAGCGCTATTTCACCTCCTCTCTTTCTTCTCCAGACGTGGTGGCTTGGCACGCCACGTGACGGAGAGGAGCGGTATTTCACCTCCTCTCTTGCTGTCTGCTGTCTTTCTTCTCCAGAGGTGGTGGCTTGGCACGCCACGTGACGGAGAGGAGCGCTATTTCACCTCCTCTCTTCCTTCTCCAGAGGTGGTGGCTTGGCACGCCACGTGACGGAGAGGAGCGCTATTTCACCTCCTCTCTTGCTGTCTGCTGTCTTTCTTCTCCAGAGGTGGTGGCTTGGCACGCCACGTGACGGAGAGGAGCGCTATTTCACCTCCTCTCTTCCTTCTCCAGAGGTGGTGGCTTGGCACGCCACGTGACGGAGAGGAGCGCTATTTCACCTCCTCTCTTGCTGTCTGCTGTCTTTCTTCTCCAGAGGTGGTGGCTTGGAATGCAACGTGACGGAGAGGAGCGCAATTTCACCTCCTCTCTTGCTTCTCCAGAGGTGGTGGCTTGGCACGCCACGTGTCGGAGAGGAGCGCTATTTCACCTCCTCTCTTCCTTCTCCAGAGGTGGTGGCTTGGCACGCCACGTGACGGAGAGGAGCGCTATTTCACCTCCTCTCTTGCTTCTCCAGAGGTGGTGGCTTGGCACGCCACGTGACGGAGAGGAGCGCTATTTCACCTCCTCTCTTCCTTCTCCAGAGGTGGTGGCTTGGAACGCCACGTGACGGAGAGGAGCGCTATTTCACCTCCTCTCTTGCTTCTCCAGAGGTGGTGGCTTGGCATGCCACGTGACGGGGAGGAGCGCTATTTCACCTCCTCTCTTGCTGTCTGCTGTCTTTCTTCTCCAGAGGTGGTGACTTGGCACGCCACTTGACGGAGAGGAGCGCTTTCACCTCCTCTCTTGCTGTCTGCTGTCTTTCTTATCCAGAGGTGGTGGCTTGGCACGCCATGTGACGGAGAGGAGCGCTATTTCACCTCCTCTCTTGCTTCTCCAGAGGTGGTGGCTTGGCACGCCACGTGACGGAGAGGAGCGCTATTTCACCTCCTCTCTTGCTGTCTGCTGTCTTTCTTCTCCAGAGGTGGTGGCTTGGCACGCCACGTGACGGAGAGGAGCGCTATTTCACCTCCTCTCTTTCTTCTCCAGAGGTGGTGGCTTGGCACACCACGTGACGGAGAGGAGCGCTATTTCACCTCCTCTCTTGCTGTCTGCTGTCTTTCTTCTCCAGAGGTGGTGGCTTGGCACGCCACGTGACGGAGAGGAGCGCTATTTCACCTCCTCTCTTGCTTCTCCAGAGGTGGTGGCTTGGCACGCCACGTGACGGAGAGGAGCGCTATTTCACCTCCTCTCTTGCTGTCTGCTGTCTTTCTTCTCCAGAGGTGGTGGCTTGGCACGCCACGTGACGGAGAGGAGCGCTATTTCAACTTCTCTCTTGCTTCTCCAGAGGTGGTGGCTTGGCACGCCACTTGACGGAGAGGAGCGCTGTTTCACCTCCTCTCTTGCTGTCTGCTGTCTTTCTTCTCCAGAGGTGGTGGCTTGGCACGCCACGTGACGGAGAGGAGCACTATTTCACCTCCTCTCTTGCTGTCTGCTGTCTTTCTTCTCCAGAGGTGGTGGCTTGGCACGCCACGTGATGGAGAGGAGCGCTATTTCACCTCCTCTCTTGCTTCTCCAGAGGTGGTGGCTTGGCACGCCACTTGACGGAGAGGAGCGCTATTTCACCTCCTCTCTTGCTGTCTGCTGTCTTTCTTCTCCAGAGGTGGTGGCTTGGCACGCCACGTGATGGAGAGGAGCGCTATTTCACCTCCTCTCTTTCTTCTCCAGAGGTGGTGGCTTGGCACGCCACGTGACGGAGAGGAGCGCTATTTCACCTCCTCTCTTGCTGTCTGCTGTCTTTCTTCTCCAGAGGTGGTGACTTGGCACGCCACGTGACGGAGAGGTGTTGGGAACAAAACCTGCAAGAATGAAAAGAGAGACAACCCCGTTTATCGAGAGCAATAAAGAGTCAAAACAATAAGTCAGCTTGTACAAGGACCGAGAAATGAATTCACCTCAGGAGCTGAAGTTCACCGATCTGCCCCGATCTTCATTTCTCTGCCCCGTTTTATTCAAAGTTAGAGTAGGCGGTTACATTTTCATACACAGACAAAGCAGGTTAACACTGGCCTGTGTGTGTGTGTGTGTGTGTGTGTGTGTGTGTGTGTGTGTGTGTGTGTGTGTGTGTGTGTGTGTGTGTGTGAGTGGTTACACTTCTATATGGTTCACACAGTTGAAGCAGGAGTCTCAGATAAGATGTCCCCCGGCCCAGAGGCCAGAGACCTTGAAGAGTCTCAGAGTGGTACAGTTTCAATAATACAAAGACTCGTGCCCTTGCAGGTGTGAAACAGTGAACAGTGGTTATAATAGACATGCATGAAACAACGATAACTTACAAAATGTTAATTCCCATTATATCACGTACTAATAATAAACATAAAGTACAAATTTACCTAACAGAGGAGCGCTATTTCACCTCCTCTCTTGCTGTCTGCTGTCTTTCTTCTCCAGAGGTGGTGGCTTGGCACGCCACGTGACGGAGAGGAGCACTATTTCACCTCCTCTCTTGCTTCTCCAGAGGTGGTGGCTTGGCACGCCACGTGACGGAGAGGAGCGCTATTTCACCTCCTCTCTTGCTGTCTGCTGTCTTTCTTCTCCAGAGGTGGTGGCTTGGCACGCCACGTGACGGAGAGGAGCGCTATTTCACCTCCTCTCTTGCTGTCTGCTGTCTTTCTTCTCCAGAGGTGGTGGCTTGGCACGCCACGTGACGGAGAGGAGCGCTATTTCACCTCCTCTCTTGCTTCTCCAGAGGTGGTGGCTTGGCACGCCACTTGACGGAGAGGAGCGCTTTCACCTCCTCTCTTGCTGTCTGCTGTCTTTCTTCTCCAGAGGTGGTGGCTTGGCACGCCACGTGACAGAGAGGAGCGCTATTTCACCTCCTCTCTTGCTTCTCCAGAGGTGGTGGCTTGGCACGCCACTTGACGGAGAGGAGCGCTTTCACCTCCTCTCTTGCTGTCTGCTGTCTTTCTTCTCCAGAGGTGGTGGCTTGGCACGCCACGTGACGGAGAGGAGCGCTATTTCACCTCCTCTCTTGCTGTCTGCAATCTTTCTTCTCCAGAGGTGGTGGCTTGGCACGCCACGTGACGGAGAGGAGCGCCATTTCACCTCCTCTCTTGCTGTCTGCTGTCTTTCTTCTCCAGAGGTGGTGACTTGGCATGCCACGTGACGGAGAGAGCACTATTTCACCTCCTCTCTTGCTGTCTGCTGTCTTTCTTCTCCAGAGGTGGTGACTTGGCACGCCACGTGACGGAGAGGAGCGCTTTTTCACCTCCTCTCTTGCTGTCTGCTGTCTTTCTTCTCCAGAGGTGGTGGCTTGGCAAGCCACGTGACGGAGAGGAGCGCTATTTCACCTCCTCTCTTGCTGTCTGCTGACTTTCTTCTCCAGAGGTGGTGGCTTGGCACGCCACGTGACGGAGAGGAGCGCTATTTCACCTCCTCTCTTGCTTCTCCAGAGGTGGTGGCTTGGCACGCCACGTGACGGAGAGGAGCGCTATTTCACCTCCTCTCTTGCTGTCTGCTGTCTTTCTTCTCCAGAGGTGGTGGCTTGGCACGCCACGTGATGGAGAGGAGCGCTATTTCACCTCCTCTCTTTCTTCTCCAGACGTGGTGGCTTGGCACGCCACGTGACGGAGAGGAGCGGTATTTCACCTCCTCTCTTGCTGTCTGCTGTCTTTCTTCTCCAGAGGTGGTGGCTTGGCACGCCACGTGACGGAGAGGAGCGCTATTTCACCTCCTCTCTTCCTTCTCCAGAGGTGGTGGCTTGGCACGCCACGTGACGGAGAGGAGCGCTATTTCACCTCCTCTCTTGCTGTCTGCTGTCTTTCTTCTCTAGAGGTGGTGGCTTGGCACGCCACGTGACGGAGAGGAGCGCTATTTCACCTCCTCTCTTCCTTCTCCAGAGGTGGTGGCTTGGCACGCCACGTGACGGAGAGGAGCGCTATTTCACCTCCTCTCTTGCTGTCTGCTGTCTTTCTTCTCCAGAGGTGGTGGCTTGGCACGCCACGTGACGGAGAGGAGCGCTATTTCACCTCCTCTCTTCCTTCTCCAGAGGTGGTGGCTTGGCACGCCACGTGACGGAGAGGAGCGCTATTTCACCTCCTCTCTTGCTTCTCCAGAGGTGGTGGCTTGGCACGCCACGTGACGGAGAGGAGCGCTATTTCACCTCCTCTCTTCCTTCTCCAGAGGTGGTGGCTTGGAACGCCACGTGACGGAGAGGAGCGCTATTTCACCTCCTCTCTTGCTTCTCCAGAGGTGGTGGCTTGGCACGCCACGTGACGGGGAGGAGCGCTATTTCACCTCCTCTCTTGCTGTCTGCTGTCTTTCTTCTCCAGAGGTGGTGACTTGGCACGCCACTTGACGGAGAGGAGCGCTTTCACCTCCTCTCTTGCTGTCTGCTGTCTTTCTTATCCAGAGGTGGTGGCTTGGCACGCCACGTGACGGAGAGGAGCGCTATTTCACCTCCTCTCTTGCTTCTCCAGAGGTGGTGGCTTGGCACGCCACGTGACGGAGAGGAGCGCTATTTCACCTCCTCTCTTGCTGTCTGCTGTCTTTCTTCTCCAGAGGTGGTGGCTTGGCACGCCACGTGACGGAGAGGAGCGCTATTTCACCTCCTCTCTTTCTTCTCCAGAGGTGGTGGCTTGGCACACCACGTGACGGAGAGGAGCGCTATTTCACCTCCTCTCTTGCTGTCTGCTGTCTTTCTTCTCCAGAGGTGGTGGCTTGGCACGCCACGTGACGGAGAGGAGCGCTATTTCACCTCCTCTCTTGCTTCTCCAGAGGTGGTGGCTTGGCACGCCACGTGACGGAGAGGAGCGCTATTTCACCTCCTCTCTTGCTGTCTGCTGTTTTTCTTCTCCAGAGGTGGTGGCTTGGCACGCCACGTGACGGAGAGGAGCACTATTTCACCTCCTCTCTTGCTGTCTGCTGTCTTTCTTCTCCAGAGGTGGTGGCTTGGCACGCCACGTGACGGAGAGGAGCGCTATTTCACCTCCTCTCTTGCTTCTCCAGAGGTGGTGGCTTGGCACGCCACTTGACGGAGAGGAGCGCTGTTTCACCTCCTCTCTTGCTGTCTGCTGTCTTTCTTCTCCAGAGGTGGTGGCTTGGCACGCCACGTGACGGAGAGGAGCACTATTTCACCTCCTCTCTTGCTGTCTGCTGTCTTTCTTCTCCAGAGGTGGTGGCTTGGCACGCCACGTGATGGAGAGGAGCGCTATTTCACCTCCTCTCTTGCTTCTCCAGAGGTGGTGGCTTGGCACGCCACTTGACGGAGAGGAGCGCTATTTCACCTCCTCTCTTGCTGTCTGCTGTCTTTCTTCTCCAGAGGTGGTGACTTGGCACGCCACGTAACGAAGAGGAGCGCTATTTCACCTCCTCTCTTGCTGTCTGCTGTCTTTCTTCTACAGAGGTGGTGGCTTGGCACGCCACGTGACGGAGAGGAGCGCAATTTCACCTCCTCTCTTGCTTCTCCAGAGGTGGTGGCTTGGCACGCCACGTGACGTAGAGGAGCGCTATTTCACCTCCTCTCTTGCTGTCTGCTGTCTTTATTCTCCAGAGGTGGTGGCTTGGCACACCACATGAAGGAGAGGAGCGCTATTTCACCTCCTCTCTTGCTTCTCCAGAGGTGGTGGCTTGGCACGCCACGTGACGGAGAGGAGCGCTATTTCACCTCCTCTATGGCCGTCTGCTGTCCAGTACTAAAGGGCCTGTTCCTGTTCCTCCATGTCCAGTACTGAAGGGCCTGTTCATTTTAATCCATGTCCCGTACGGAAGGTCCTGTTCCTCCATGTCCAGTACTGAAGGTCCTGTTCCTCCATGTCCAGTACTGAAGGGCCTGTTCCTGCTCCTCCATGTCCAGTACTGAAGAGCCTGTTCCTGTTTCTCCATGCCCATTACTAAAGGGCCTGTTCCTGTTTCTCCATGTCCAGTATTAAAGGGCCTGTTCCTGTTTCTCCATGTCCAGTACTGAAGGTCCTGTTCCTCCATGTCCAGTACAGAAGGGCCTGTTCCTCCATGTCCAGTACTGAACAGCCTGTTCCTTCATGTCCAGTACCGAATGGCCTGTTCCTACATGTCCAGTACTAAAGGGCCTGTTCCTCCATGTCCAGTACTGAACGGCTTGTTCCTTCATGTCCAGTACCGAATGGCCTGTTCCTCCATGTCCAGTACTAAAGGGCCTGTTTCTGCTCCTCCCTGTCCAGTAATTATGGAGCTGTTCCTTTTTCTCCATGTCCTCCATGTCCAGTACTGAAGGTCCTGCTCCTCCATGTCCAGTACTAAAGGGCCTGTTTCTCCATGTCCAGTACTAAAGGGCCTGTTCCTGTTTCTCCATGTCCAGTACTGAAGGTCCTGTTTCTCCATGTCCAGTACTGAAGGGCCTGTTCCTCCATGTCCAGTATTGAAGGGCTTGTTCCTGCTCCCTCATGTCCAGTACTGAAAGGGCTTTTCCTCCATGTCCAGTATTGAAGGGCCTGTTCCTGTTCCTCCATGTCCAGTACTGAAGGGCCTGTTTGTCCATGTCCAGTACCGAAGGGCCTGTCCCTCCATGTCCAGTACTGAAGGGCCTGTTCCTGCTCCCTCATGTCCAGTACTGAAGGGCCTGTTCCTGTTTCTCCATGTCCACTACTGAAGGGCCTGTTTGTCCATGTCCAGTACTGAAGGGCCTGTTCCTCCATGTCCAGTACCGAATGGCCTGTTCCTCCATGTCCAGTACTGAAGGGCCTGTTTCTCTATGTCCAGTACTGAAGAGCCTGTTCCTGTTTCTCCATGTCCAGTACTAAAGAGCCTGTTCCTCCATGTCCAGTACTGAACGTCCTGTTCCTTCATGTCCAGTACCGAATGGCCTGTTCCTCCATGTCCAGTACAAAAGGGCCTGTTCCTCCATGTCCAGTACTGAACGGCCTGTTCCTTCATGTCCAGTAACGAATGGCCTGTTCCTCCATGTCCAGTACAAAAGGGCCTGTTCCTGCTCCTCCATGTCCAGTAATTATGGACCTGTTCCTGTTTCTCCATGTCCTCCATGTCCAGTACTGAATGTCCTGTTCGTCCATGTCCAGTACTGAAGGGCCTGTTTCTCCATGTCAAGTACTGAAGGTCCTGTTCCTGTTTCTCCATGTCCAGTACTGAAGGGCCTGTTTCTCCAAGTCAAGTACTGAAGGTCCTGTTCCTCCATGTCCACTACCGAAGGGCCTGTTCCTGCTCCTCCATGTCCAGTACTAGAGGGCCTTTTCCTGTTTCTCCATGTCCAGTACCGAAGAGCCTGTTCCTCCATGTCCAGTATTGAATGGCCATTTCCTACTCCCTCATGTCCAGTACTGAAGGGCCTGTTTTTCCATGTCCAGTAGTAAAGGGCCTGTTCCTGCTCCTCCATGTCCAGTACTAAAGGGCCTGTTTCTCCATGTCCAGTACTAAAGGGCCTGTTCCTGTTTCTCCATGTCCAGTACTGAAGGGCCTGTTTCTCCAAGTCAAGTACTGAAGGTCCTGTTCCTCCATGTCCACTACCGAAGGGCCTGTTCCTGCTCCTCCATGTCCAGTACTAGAGGGCCTGTTCCTGTTTCTCCATGTCCAGTACCGAAGAGCCTGTTCCTCCATGTCCAGTATTGAAGGGCCTGTTCCTCCATGTCCAGTACTGAAGGGCCTGTTCCTCCATGTCCAGTATTGAAGGGCCTGTTCCTGCTCCCTCATGTCCAGTAGTGAAGGTCATGTTCCTCCATGTCCAGTACTGAAGGGCCTGTTCCTGTTTCCCCATGTCCAGTACTGAAGGGCCTGTTCCTCCATGTCCAGTACTAAACGGCCTGTTCCTCCATGTCCAGTACCAAAGGGCCTGTTCCTCCATGTCCAATACTGAAGGGCCTGTTCCTGCTCCCTCATGTCCAGTACTGAAGGGCCTGTTCCTCCATGTCCAGCATTGAAGGGCCTGTTTCTCCATGTCCAGTACTGAAGGGCCTGTTCCTCCATGTCCAGTACTGAAGGGCCTGTTCCTGCTCCTCCATGTCCAGTACTGAAGGGCCTGCTCCTCCATGTCCAGTATTGAAGGGCCAGTTCCTGTTTCTCCATGTCCAGTAGTGAAGGTCCTGTTTCTCCATGTCCAGTGCTGAAGGGCCTGTTCCTGTTCCTCCATGTCCAGCACTGAAGGGCCTGTTCCTGCTCCTCCATGTCCAGTACTGAAGGGCCTGCTCCTCCATGTCCAGTATTGAAGGGCCAGTTCCTGTTTCTCCATGTCCAGTAGTGAAGGTCCTGTTCCTCCATGTCCAGTACTGAAGGGCCTGTTTGTCCATGTCCAGTACCGAAGGGCCTGTTCCGGCTCCCTCATGTCAAGTACTGAAGGGCCTGTTCCTCCATGTCTAGTACTGAAGGGCCTGTTTCTCCATGTCCAGGACTGAAGGGCCTGTTCCTCTTTCTCCATGTCCAGTAGTGAAGGTCATGTTCCTCCATGTCCAGTACTGAAGGGCCTGTTCCTCCTTGTCAAGAACTGAAAGGGCCTGTTCCTCCATGTCCAGTACTGAAGGGCTTGTTCCTGCTCCTCCATGTCCAGTACTGAAGGGCTTGTTCCTGCTACTCCATTTCCTGTACTGAAGGGCCTGTTCCTGCTCCCTCATGTCCAGTACTAAAGGGCCTGTTTCTCCATGTCCAGAATTAAAGGGCCTGTTCCTGTTTCTCCATGTCCAGTACTGTAGGGCCTGTTCCTCCATGTCCAGTACTAAAGGGCCTGTTCCTGTTTCTCCATGTCCAGCATTGAAGGGCCTGTTTCTCCATGTCCAGTACTGAAGGGCCTGTTCCTCCATGTCCAGTACTGAAGGGCCTGTTCCTCCATGTCCAGTACTGAAGGGCCTGTTCCTCCATGTCCAGTATTGAAGGGCCTGTTCCTGCTCCCTCATGTCCAGTAGTGAAGGTCATGTTCCTCCATGTCCAGTACTGAAGGGGATGTTCCTGTTTCCCCATGTCCAGTACTGAAGGGCCTGTTCCTCCATGTCCAGTACTAAACGGCCTGTTCCTCCATGTCCAGTACCAAAGGGCCTGTTCCTCCATGTCCAGTACTGAAGGGCCTGTTCCTGCTCCCTCATGTCCAGTACTGAAGGGCCTGTTCCTCCATGTCCAGTACTGAAGGGCCTGTTCCTCCATGTCCAGTACTGAAGGGCCTTGTTCCTGTTCCTAAATATCCAGTACTAAAGGGCCTGTTCCTGTTTCTCCATGTCCAGCATTGAAGGGCCTGTTTCTCCATGTCCAGTACTGAAGGGCCTGTTCCTCCATGTCCAGTACTGAAGGGCCTGTTTCTCCATGTCAAGTACTAAAGGTCCTGTTCCTCCATGTCCAGTACTAAAGGGCCTGTTTCTCCATGTCCAGTGCTGAAGGGCCTGTTCCTGTTCCTCCATGTCCAGCACTGAAGGGCCTTTTCCTGCTCCTCCATGTCCAGTACTGAAGGGCCTGCTCCTCCATGTCCAGTACTGAAGGGCCAGTTCCTGTTTCTCCATGTCCAGTAGTGAAGGTCCTGTTCCTCCATGTCCAGTACTGAAGGGCCTGTTTGTCCATGTCCAGTACCGAAGGGCCTGTTCCGGCTCCCTCATGTCAAGTACTGAAGGGCCTGTTCCTCCATGTCTAGTACTGAAGGGCCTGCTTCTCCATGTCCAGGACTGAAGGGCCTGTTCCTCTTTCTCCATGTCCAGTAGTGAAGGTCATGTTCCTCCATGTCCAGTATTGAAGGGCCTGTTCCTCCTTGTCAAGTACTGAAAGGGCCTGTTCCTCCATGTCTAGTACTGAAAGGCCTGTTTCTCCATGTCCAGGACTGAAGGGCCTGTTCCTGTTTCTCCATGTCCAGTACTGAAGGGCCTGTTCCTCCATGTCCAGTACTGAAGGGCCTGTTTCTCCATGTCCAGTACTGAAGGTCCTGTTCCTCCATGTCCAGTACTGAAGGGCCTGTTCCTCCTTGTCAAGTACTGAAGGGCCTGTTCCTCCATGTCCAGCACTGAAGGGCCTGTTCCTGCTCCTCCATGTCCAGTGCTGAAGGGCCTGTTTCTCCATGTCAAGTACTAAAGGTCCTGTTCCTCCATGTCCAGTACTAAAGGGCCTGTTTCTCCATGTCCAGTGCTGAAGGGCCTGTTCCTGTTCCTCCATGTCCAGCACTGAAGGGCCTGTTCCTGCTCCTCCATGTCCAGTACTGAAGGGCCTGCTCCTCCATGTCCAGTATTGAAGGGCCAGTTCCTGTTTCTCCATGTCCAGTAGTGAAGGTCCTGTTCCTCCATGTCCAGTACTGAAGGGCCTGTTTGTCCATGTCCAGTACCGAAGGGCCTGTTCCGGCTCCCTCATGTCAAGTACTGAAGGGCCTGTTCCTCCATGTCTAGTACTGAAGGGCCTGTTTCTCCATGTCCAGGACTGAAGGGCCTGTTCCTCTTTCTCCATGTCCAGTAGTGAAGGTCATGTTCCTCCATGTCCAGTACTGAAGGGCCTGTTCCTCCTTGTCAAGAACTGAAAGGGCCTGTTCCTCCATGTCCAGTACTGAAGGGCCTGTTCCTGTTCCTCCATGTAAAGTACTGAAGGGCTTGTTCCTGCTCCTCCATGTCCAGTACTGAAGGGCTTGTTCCTGCTACTCCATTTCCTGTACTGAAGGGCCTGTTCCTGCTCCCTCATGTCCAGTACTAAAGGGCCTGTTTCTCCATGTCCAGAATTAAAGGGCCTGTTCCTGTTTCTCCATGTCCAGTACTGAAGGGCCTGTTCCTCCATGTCCAGTACTAAAGGGCCTGTTCCTGTTTCTCCATGTCCAGCATTGAAGGGCCTGTTTCTCCATGTCCAGTACTGAAGGGCCTGTTCCTCCATGTCCAGTACTGAAGGGCCTGTTTCTCCATGTCCAGTACTGAAGGTCCTGTTCCTCCATGTCCAGTACTGAAGGGCCTGTTCCTCCTTGTCAAGTACTGAAGGGCCTGTTCCTCCATGTCCAGCACTGAAGGGCCTGTTCCTGCTCCTCCATGTCCAGTACTGAAGGGCCTGTTTCTCCATGTCAAGTACTAAAGGTCCTGTTCCTCCATGTCCAGTACTAAAGGGCCTGTTTCTCCATGTCCAGTGCTGAAGGGCCTGTTCCTGTTCCTCCATGTCCAGCACTGAAGGGCCTGTTCCTGCTCCTCCATGTCCAGTACTGAAGGGCCTGCTCCTCCATGTCCAGTATTGAAGGGCCAGTTCCTGTTTCTCCATGTCCAGTAGTGAAGGTCCTGTTCCTCCATGTCCAGTACTGAAGGGCCTGTTTGTCCATGTCCAGTGCCGAAGGGCCTGTTCCGGCTCCCTCATGTCAAGTACTGAAGGGCCTGTTCCTCCATGTCTAGTACTGAAGGGCCTGTTTCTCCATGTCCAGGACTGAAGGGCCTGTTCCTCTTTCTCCATGTCCAGTAGTGAAGGTCATGTTCCTCCATGTCCAGTACTGAAGGGCCTGTTCCTCCTTGTCAAGTTCTGAAAAGGCCTGTTCCTCCATGTCTAGTACTGAAGGGCCTGTTTCTCCATGTCCAGGACTGAAGGGCCTGTTCCTGTTTCTCCATGTCCAGTAGTGAAGGTCCTGTTCCTCCATGTCCAGTACTGAAGGGCCTGTTCCTCCTTGTCAAGTACTGAAGGGCCTGTTCCTCCATGTCCAGTATTGAAGGGCCTGTTTCTCCATGTCCAGTATTGAAGGGTCTGTTCCTCCATATCCAGTACTGAAGGGCCTGTTCCTGTTTCTCCATGTCCAGTACTAAAGGGCCTGTTTCTCCATGTCCAGTATTAAAGGGCCTGTTCCTGTTTCTCCATGTCCAGCACTGAAGGTCCTGTTCCTCCATGTCCAGTACAGAAGGGCCTGTTCCTCCATGTCCAGTACTGAAGGGCCTGTTCCTGTTTCTCCATGTCCAGTATTGAAGGGCCTGTTTCTCCATGTCCAGTACTGAAGGGCCTGTTCCTCCATGTCCAGTACTGAAGGGCCTGTTCCTGTTCCTCCATGTAAAGTACTGAAGGGCTTGTTCCTGCTCCTCCATGTCCAGTACTGAAGGGCTTGTTCCTGCTACTCCATTCCCTGTACTGAAGGGCCTGTTCCTGCTCCCTCATGTCCAGTACTAAAGGGCCTATTTCTCCATGTCCAGAATTAAAGGGCCTGTTCCTGTTTCTCCATGTCCAGTACTGAAGGGCCTGTTCCTCCATGTCCAGTACTAAAGGGCCTGTTCCTGTTTCTCCATGTCCAGCATTGAAGGGCCTGTTTCTCCATGTCCAGTACTGAAGGGCCTGTTCCTCCATGTCCAGTACTGAAGGGCCTGTTTCTCCATGTCCAGTACTGAAGGTCCTGTTCCTCCATGTCCAGTACTGAAGGGCCTGTTCCTCCTTGTCAAGTACTGAAGGGCCTGTTCCTCCATGTCCAGCACTGAAGGGCCTGTTCCTGCTCCTCCATGTCCAGTACTGAAGGGCCTGCTCCTCCATGTCCAGTACTGAAGGGCCAGTTCCTGTTTCTCCATGTCCAGTAGTGAAGGTCCTGTTCCTCCATGTCCAGTACTGAAGGGCCTGTTTGTCCATGTCCAGTACCGAAGGGCCTGTTCCGGCTCCCTCATGTCAAGTACTGAAGGGCCTGTTCCTCCATGTCTAGTACTGAAGGGCCTGTTTCTCCATGTCCAGGACTGAAGGGCCTGTTCCTCTTTCTCCATGTCCAGTAGTGAAGGTCATTTTCCTCCATGTCCAGTACTGAAGGGCCTGTTCCTCCTTGTCAAGTACTGAAAGGGCCTGTTCCTCCATGTCTAGTACTGAAGGGCCTGTTTCTCCATGTCCAGGACTGAAGGGCCTGTTTCTCCATGTCCAGGAGTGAAGGTCCTGTTCCTCCATGTCCAGTACTGAAGGGCCTGTTCCTCCTTGTCAAGTACTGAAGGGCCTGTTCCTCCATGTCCAGTATTGAAGGGCCTGTTTCTCCATGTCCAGTACTGAAGGGTCTGTTCCTCCATGTCCAGTACTGAGGGGCCTGTTCCTGTTTCTCCATGTCCAGTACTAAAGGGCCTGTTTCTCCATGTCCAGTATTAAAGGGCCTGTTCCTGTTTCTCCATGTCCAGTACTGAAGGTCCTGTTCCTCCATGTCCAGTACAGAAGGGCCTGTTCCTCCATGTCCAGTACTGAAGGGCCTGTTCCTGTTTCTCCATGTCCAGTATTGAAGGGCCTGTTTCTCCATGTCCAGTACTGAAGGGCCTGTTCCTCCATGTCCAGTACTGAAGGGCCTGTTCCTGTTCCTCCATGTAAAGTACTGAAGGGCTTGTTCCTGCTCCTCCATGTCCAGTACTGAAGGGCTTGTTCCTGCTACTCCATTTCCTGTACTGAAGGGCCTGTTCCTGCTCCCTCATGTCCAGTACTAAAGGGCCTGTTTCTCCATGTCCAGAATTAAAGGGCCTGTTCCTGTTTCTCCATGTCCAGTCCTGAAGGGCCTGTTCCTCCATGTCCAGTACTAAAGGGCCTGTTCCTGTTTCTCCATGTCCAGCATTGAAGGGCCTGTTTCTCCATGTCCAGTACTGAAGGGCCTGTTCCTCCATGTCCAGTACTGAAGGGCCTGTTTCTCCATGTCCAGTACTGAAGGGCCTGTTCCTCCATGTCCAGTACTGAAGGGCCTGTTCCTCCTTGTCAAGTACTGAAGGGCCTGTTCCTCCATGTCCAGCACTGAAGGGCCTGTTCCTGCTCCTCCATGTCCAGTACTGAAGGGCCTGTTTCTCCATGTCAAGTACTAAAGGTCCTGTTCCTCCTAGTCCAGTACTAAAGGGCCTGTTTCTCCATGTCCAGTGCTGAAGGGCCTGTTCCTGTTCCTCCATGTCCAGCACTGAAGGGCCTGTTCCTGCTCCTCCATGTCCAGTACTGAAGGGCCTGCTCCTCCATGTCCAGTATTGAAGGGCCAGTTCCTGTTTCTCCATGTCCAGTAGTGAAGGTCCTGTTCCTCCATGTCCAGTACTAAAGGGCCTGTTTCTCCATGTCCAGTGCTGAAGGGCCTGTTCCTGTTCCTCCATGTCCAGCACTGAAGGGCCTGTTCCTGCTCCTCCATGTCCAGTACTGAAGGGCCTGCTCCTCCATGTCCAGTATTGAAGGGCCAGTTCCTGTTTCTCCATGTCCAGTAGTGAAGGTCCTGTTCCTCCATGTCCAGTACTGAAGGGCCTGTTTGTCCATGTCCAGTACCGAAGGGCCTGTTCCGGCTCCCTCATGTCAAGTACTGAAGGGCCTGTTCCTCCATGTCTAGTACTGAAGGGCCTGTTTCTCCATGTCCAGGACTGAAGGGCCTGTTCCTCTTTCTCCATGTCCAGTAGTGAAGGTCATGTTCCTCCATGTCCAGTACTGAAGGGCCTGTTCCTCCTTGTCAAGTACTGAAAAGGCCTGTTCCTCCATGTCTAGTACTGAAGGGCCTGTTTCTCCATGTCCAGGACTGAAGGGCCTGTTCCTGTTTCTCCATGTCCAGTAGTGAAGGTCCTGTTCCTCCATGTCCAGTACTGAAGGGCCTGTTCCTCCTTGTCAAGTACTGAAGGGTCTGTTCCTCCATATCCAGTACTGAAGGGCCTGTTCCTGTTTCTCCATGTCCAGTACTAAAGGGCCTGTTTCTCCATGTCCAGTATTAAAGGGCCTGTTCCTGTTTCTCCATGTCCAGCACTGAAGGTCCTGTTCCTCCATGTCCAGTACAGAAGGGCCTGTTCCTCCATGTCCAGTACTGAAGGGCCTGTTCCTGTTTCTCCATGTCCAGTATTGAAGGGCCTGTTTCTCCATGTCCAGTACTGAAGGGCCTGTTCCTCCATGTCCAGTACTGAAGGGCCTGTTCCTGTTCCTCCATGTAAAGTACTGAAGGGCTTGTTCCTGCTCCTCCATGTCCAGTACTGAAGGGCTTGTTCCTGCTACTCCATTCCCTGTACTGAAGGGCCTGTTCCTGCTCCCTCATGTCCAGTACTAAAGGGCCTGTTTCTCCATGTCCAGAATTAAAGGGCCTGTTCCTGTTTCTCCATGTCCAGTACTGAAGGGCCTGTTCCTCCATGTCCAGTACTAAAGGGCCTGTTCCTGTTTCTCCATGTCCAGCATTGAAGGGCCTGTTTCTCCATGTCCAGTACTGAAGGGCCTGTTCCTCCATGTCCAGTACTGAAGGGCCTGTTTCTCCATGTCCAGTACTGAAGGTCCTGTTCCTCCATGTCCAGTACTGAAGGGCCTGTTCCTCCTTGTCAAGTACTGAAGGGCCTGTTCCTCCATGTCCAGCACTGAAGGGCCTGTTCCTGCTCCTCCATGTCCAGTACTGAAGGGCCTGCTCCTCCATGTCCAGTACTGAAGGGCCAGTTCCTGTTTCTCCATGTCCAGTACTGAAGGGCCAGTTCCTGTTTCTCCATGTCCAGTAGTGAAGGTCCTGTTCCTCCATGTCCAGTACTGAAGGGCCTGTTTGTCCATGTCCAGTACCGAAGGGCCTGTTCCGGCTCCCTCATGTCAAGTACTGAAGGGCCTGTTCCTCCATGTCTAGTACTGAAGGGCCTGTTTCTCCATGTCCAGGACTGAAGGGCCTGTTCCTCTTTCTCCATGTCCAGTAGTGAAGGTCATTTTCCTCCATGTCCAGTACTGAAGGGCCTGTTCCTCCTTGTCAAGTACTGAAAGGGCCTGTTCCTCCATGTCTAGTACTGAAGGGCCTGTTTCTCCATGTCCAGGACTGAAGGGCCTGTTCCTGTTTCTCCATGTCCAGGAGTGAAGGTCCTGTTCCTCCATGTCCAGTACTGAAGGGCCTGTTCCTCCTTGTCAAGTACTGAAGGGCCTGTTCCTCCATGTCCAGTATTGAAGGGCCTGTTTCTCCATGTCCAGTACTGAAGGGTCTGTTCCTCCATGTCCAGTACTGAGGGGCCTGTTCCTGTTTCTCCATGTCCAGTACTAAAGGGCCTGTTTCTCCATGTCCAGTATTAAAGGGCCTGTTCCTGTTTCTCCATGTCCAGTACTGAAGGTCTTGTTCCTCCATGTCCAGTACAGAAGGGCCTGTTCCTCCATGTCCAGTACTGAAGGGCCTGTTCCTGTTTCTCCATGTCCAGTATTGAAGGGCCTGTTTCTCCATGTCCAGTACTGAAGGGCCTGTTCCTCCATGTCCAGTACTGAAGGGCCTGTTCCTGTTCCTCCATGTAAAGTACTGAAGGGCTTGTTCCTGCTCCTCCATGTCCAGTACTGAAGGGCTTGTTCCTGCTACTCCATTTCCTGTACTGAAGGGCCTGTTCCTGCTCCCTCATGTCCAGTACTAAAGGGCCTGTTTCTCCATGTCCAGAATTAAAGGGCCTGTTCCTGTTTCTCCATGTCCAGTACTGAAGGGCCTGTTCCTCCATGTCCAGTACTAAAGGGCCTGTTCCTGTTTCTCCATGTCCAGCATTGAAGGGCCTGTTTCTCCATGTCCAGTACTGAAGGGCCTGTTCCTCCATGTCCAGTACTGAAGGGCCTGTTTCTCCATGTCCAGTACTGAAGGTCCTGTTCCTCCATGTCCAGTACTGAAGGGCCTGTTCCTCCATGTCCAGCACTGAAGGGCCTGTTCCTGCTCCTCCATGTCCAGTACTGAAGGGCCTGTTTCTCCATGTCAAGTACTAAAGGTCCTGTTCCTCCTAGTCCAGTACTAAAGGGCCTGTTTCTCCATGTCCAGTGCTGAAGGGCCTGTTCCTGTTCCTCCATGTCCAGCACTGAAGGGCCTGTTCCTGCTCCTCCATGTCCAGTACTGAAGGGCCTGCTCCTCCATGTCCAGTATTGAAGGGCCAGTTCCTGTTTCTCCATGTCCAGTAGTGAAGGTCCTGTTCCTCCATGTCAAGTACTGAAGGGCCTGTTCCTCCATGTCTAGTACTGAAGGGCCTGTTTCTCCATGTCCAGGACTGAAGGGCCTGTTCCTCTTTCTCCATGTCCAGTAGTGAAGGTCATGTTCCTCCATGTCCAGTACTGAAGGGCCTGTTCCTCCTTGTCAAGTACTGAAAGGGCCTGTTCCTCCATGTCTAGTACTGAGGGGCCTGTTTCTCCATGTCCAGGACTGAAGGGCCTGTTCCTGTTTCTCCATGTCCAGTAGTGAAGGTCCTGTTCCTCCATGTCCAGTACTGAAGGGCCTGTTCCTCCTTGTCAAGTACTGAAGGGCCTGTTCCTCCATGTCCAGTACTGAAGGGCCTGTTCCTCCTTGTCAAGTACTGAAGGGCCTGTTCCTCCATGTCCAGTATTGAAGGGCCTGTTTCTCCATGTCCAGTACTGAAGGGTCTGTTCCTCCATGTCCAGTACTGAAGGGCCTGTTCCTGTTTCTCCATGTCCAGTACTAAAGGGCCTGTTTCTCCATGTCCAGTATTAAAGGGCCTGTTCCTGTTTCTCCATGTCCAGTACTGAAGGGCCTGTTCCTCCATGTCCAGTACTGAAGGGCCTGTTTCTCCATGTCCAGTACTGAAGGTCCTGTTCCTCCATGTCCAGTACTGAAGGGCCTGTTCCTCCTTGTCAAGTACTGAAGGGCCTTTTCCTCCATGTCCAGCACTGAAGGGCCTGTTCCTCCATGTCCAGTGCTGAAGGGCCTGTTCCTGTTTCTCCATGTCTAGTACTGAAGAGCCTGTTCCTGCTCCTCCATGTCCAGTACTGAAGGGCCTGCTCCTCCATGTCCAGTACTGAAGGGCCAGTTCCTGTTTCTCCATGTCCAGTAGTGAAGGTCCTGTTCCTCCATGTCCAGTACTGAAGGGCCTGTTTGTCCATGTCCAGTACCGAAGGGCCTGTTCCGGCTCCCTCATGTCAAGTACTGAAGGGCCTGTTCCTCCATGTCTAGTACTGAAGGGCCTGTTTCTCCATGTCCAGGACTGAAGGGCCTGTTCCTCTTTCTCCATGTCCAGTAGTGAAGGTCATGTTCCTCCATGTCCAGTACTGAAGGGCCTGTTCCTCCTTGTCAAGTACTGAAAAGGCCTGTTCCTCCATGTCTAGTACTGAAGGGCCTGTTTCTCCATGTCCAGGACTGAAGGGCCTGTTCCTGTTTCTCCATGTCCAGTAGTGAAGGTCCTGTTCCTCCATGTCCAGTACTGAAGGGCCTGTTCCTCCTTGTCAAGTACTGAAGGGCCTGTTCCTCCATGTCCAGTATTGAAGGGCCTGTTTCTCCATGTCCAGTACTGAAGGGACTGTTCCTCCATGTCCAGTACTGAAGGGCCTGTTCCTGCTCCTCCATGTCCAGTACTGAAGGGCTTGTTCCTGCGCCTCCATTTCCTGTACTGAAGGGCCTGTTCCTGCTCCCTCATGTCCAGTACTAAAGGGCCTGTTTCTCCATGTCCAGTATTAAAGGGCCTGTTCCTGTTTCTCCATGTCCAGTACTGAAGGTCCTGTTCCTCCATGTCCAGTACAGAAGGGCCTGTTCCTCCATGTCCAGTACTGAAGGGCCTGTTCCTGCTCCCTCATGTCCAGTATTAAAGGGCCTGTTTCTCCATGTCCAGTATTAAAGGGCCTGTTCCTGTTTCTCCATGTCCAGTACTGAAGGTCCTGTTCCTCCATGTCCAGTACTGAAGGGCCTGTTCCTCCTTGTCAAGTACTCAAGGGCCTGTTCCTCCATGTCCAGTATTGAAGGGCCTGTTTCTCCATGTCCAGTACTGAAGGGTCTGTTCCTCCATGTCCAGTACTGAAGGGCCTGTTCCTGTTTCTCCATGTCCAGTACTAAAGGGCCTGTTTCTCCATGTCCAGTATTAAAGGGCCTGTTCCTGTTTCTCCATGTCCAGTACTGAAGGTCCTGTTCCTCCATGTCCAGTACAGAAGGGCCTGTTCCTCCATGTCCAGTACTGAAGGGCCTGTTCCTGTTTCTCCATGTCCAGTATTGAAGGGCCTGTTTCTCCATGTCCAGTACTGAAGGGCCTGTTCCTCCATGTCCAGTACTGAAGGGCCTGTTCCTGTTCCTCCATGTAAAGTACTGAAGGGCTTGTTCCTGCTCCTCCATGTCCAGTACTGAAGGGCTTGTTCCTGCTACTCCATTTCCTGTATTGAAGGGCCTGTTCCTGCTCCCTCATGTCCAGTACTAAAGGGCCTGTTTCTCCATGTCCAGAATTAAAGGGCCTGTTCCTGTTCCTCCATGTCCAGTACTAAAGGGCCTGTTCCTGTTTCTCCATGTCCAGCATTGAAGGGCCTGCTCCTCCATGTCCAGTACTGAAGGGCCTGCTCCTCCATGTCCAGTACTGAAGGGCCAGTTCCTGTTTCTCCATGTCCAGTAGTGAAGGTCCTGTTCCTCCATGTCCAGTACTGAAGGGCCTGTTTGTCCATGTCCAGTACCGAAGGGCCTGTTCCAGCTCCCTCATGTCAAGTACTGAAGGGCCTGTTCCTCCATGTCTAGTACTGAAGGGCCTGTTTCTCCATGTCCAGGACTGAAGGGCCTGTTCCTCTTTCTCCATGTCCAGTAGTGAAGGTCATGTTCCTCCATGTCCAGTACTGAAGGGCCTGTTCCTCCTTGTCAAGTACTGAAAGGGCCTGTTTCTCCATGTCCAGGACTGAAGGGCCTGTTCCTGTTTCTCCATGTCCAGTAGTGAAGGTCCTGTTCCTCCATGTCCAGTAGTGAAGGTCCTGTTCCTCCATGTCCAGTACTGAAGGGCCTGTTCCTCCTTGTCAAGTACTGAAGGGCCTGTTCCTCCATGTCCAGTATTGAAGGGCCTGTTTCTCCATGTCCAGTACTGAAGGGTCTGTTCCTCCATGTCCAGTACTGAAGGGCCTGTTCCTGCTCCTCCATGTCCAGTACTGAAGGGCTTGTTCCTGCGCCTCCATGTCCAGTATTGAAGGGCCTGTTTCTCCATGTCCAGTACTGAAGGGCCTGTTCCTCCATGTCCAGTACTGAAGGGCCTGTTACTGTTCCTCCATGTCCAGTACTGAAGGGCCTGTTCCTCCATGTCCAGTACTGAAGGGCCTGTTTCTCCATGTCCAGTACTGAAGAGCCTGTTCCTGTTTCTCCATGTCCAGTACTGAAGAGCCTGTTCCTGTTTCTCCATGTCCAGTACTGAAGAGCCTGTTCCTGTTTCTCCATGTCCAGTACTGAAGAGCCTGTTCCTGTTTCTCCATGTCCAGTACTGAAGGTCCTGTTCCTGTTTCTCCATGTCCAGTATTGAAGGGCCTGTTTCTCCATGTCCAGTACTGAAGGGCCTGTTCCTCCATGTCCAGTACTGAAGGGCCTGTTCCTGTTCCTCCATGTCCAGTACTGAAGGGCTTGTTCCTCCATGTCCAGTATTAAAGGGCCTGTTCCTGCTCCCTCATGTCCAGTACTAAATGGCCTGTTTCTCCATGTCCAGTATTAAAGGGCCTGTTCCTGTTTCTCCATGTCCAGTACTGAAGGTCCTGTTCCTCCATGTCCTATACAGAAAGGCCTGTTCCTCCATGTCCAGTACTGAAGGGCCTGTTCCTCCATGTCCAGTACTGAAGGGCCTGTTTCTCCATGTCTAGTACTGAAGAGCCTGCTCCTGTTTCTCCATGTCCAGTACTGAAGGGCCTGTTCCTGTTTCTCCATGTCCAGTACTAAAGGGCCTGTTTCTCCATGTCCAGTATTAAAGGGCCTGTTCCTGTTTCTCCATGTCCAGTACTGAAGGTCCTGTTCCTCCATGTCTAGTACAGAAGGGCCTGTTCCTCCATGTCCAGTACTGAAGGGCCTGTTCCTCCATGTCCAGTACTGAAGGGCCTGTTTCTCCATGTCCAGTACTGAAGAGCCTGTTCCTGTTTCTCCATGTCCAGTACTGAAGGGCCTGTTCCTGTTTCTCCATGTCCAGTACTGAAGAGCCTGTTCCTGTTTCTCCATGTCCAGTACTGAAGGTCCTGTTCCTGTTTCTCCATGTCCAGTATTGAAGGGCCTGTTTCTCCATGTCCAGTACTGAAGGGCCTGTTCCTCCATGTCCAGTACTGAAGGGCCTGTTCCTGTTCCTCCATGTCCAGTACTGAAGGGCCTGTTCCTCCATGTCCAGTACTGAAGGGCCTGTTTCTCCATGTCCAGTACTGAAGAGCCTGTTCCTGTTTCTCCATGTCCAGTACTGAAGGGCCTGTTCCTGTTTCTCCATGTCCAGTACTGAAGAGCCTGTTCCTGTTTCTCCATGTCCAGTACTGAAGAGCCTGTTCCTGTTTCTCCATGTCCAGTACTGAAGGTCCTGTTCCTGTTTCTCCATGTCCAGTATTAAAGGGCCTGTTTCTCCATGTCCAGTACTGAAGGGCCTGTTCCTCCATGTCCAGTACTGAAGGGCCTGTTCCTGTTCCTCCATGTCCAGTACTGAAGGGCTTGTTCCTCCATGTCCAGTATTAAAGGGCCTGTTCCTGCTCCCTCATGTCCAGTACTAAATGGCCTGTTTCTCCATGTCCAGTTTTAAAGGGCCTGTTCCTGTTTCTCCATGTCCAGTACTGAAGGTCCTGTTCCTCCATGTCCTGTACAGAAAGGCCTGTTCCTCCATGTCCAGTACTGAAGGGCCTGTTCCTCCATGTCCAGTACTGAAGGGCCTGTTTCTCCATGTCTAGTACTGAAGAGCCTGCTCCTGTTTCTCCATGTCCAGTACTGAAGGGCCTGTTCCTGTTTCTCCATGTCCAGTACTAAAGGGCCTGTTTCTCCATGTCCAGTATTAAAGGGCCTTTTCCTGTTTCTCCATGTCCAGTACTGAAGGTCCTGTTCCTCCATGTCCAGTACAGAAGGGCCTGTTCCTCCATGTCCAGTACTGAAGGGCCTGTTTCTCCATGTCCAGTACTGAAGAGCCTGTTCCTGTTTCTCCATTTCCAGTACTAAAGGGCCTGTTCCTGTTTCTCCATGTCCAGTACTGAAGAGCCTGTTCCTGTTTCTCCATGTCCAGTACTGAAGGTCCTGTTCCTGTTTCTCCATGTCCAGTATTGAAGGGCCTGTTTCTCCATGTCCAGTACTGAAGGGCCTGTTCCTCCATGTCCAGTACTGAAGGGCCTGTTCCTGTTCCTCCATGTCCAGTACTGAAGGGCCTGTTCCTCCATGTCCAGTACTGAAGGGCCTGTTTCTCCATGTCCAGTACTGAAGAGCCTGTTCCTGTTTCTCCATGTCCAGTACTGAAGGGCCTGTTCCTGTTTCTCCATGTCCAGTACTGAAGAGCCTGTTCCTTTTTCTCCATGTCCAGTACTGAAGGTCCTGTTCCTCCATGTCCAGTACAGAAGGGCCTGTTCCTCCATGTCCAGTACTGAAGGGCCTGTTCCTCCATGTCCAGTACTGAAGGGCCTGTTTCTCCATGTCCAGTACTGAAGAGCCTGTTCCTGTTTCTCCATGTCCAGTACTGAAGGGCCTGTTCCTGTTTCTCCATGTCCAGTACTGAAGGGCCTGCTCCTCCATGTCCAGTACTGAAGGGCCAGTTCCTGTTTCTCCATGTCCAGTAGTGAAGGTCCTGTTCCTCCATGTCCAGTACTGAAGGGCCTGTTTGTCCATGTCCAGTACCGAAGGGCCTGTTCCGGCTCCCTCATGTCAAGTACTGAAGGGCCTGTTCCTCCATGTCTAGTACTGAAGGGCCTGTTTCTCCATGTCCAGGACTGAAGGGCCTGTTCCTCTTTCTCCATGTCCAGTAGTGAAGGTCATGTTCCTCCATGTCCAGTACTGAAGGGCCTGTTCCTCCTTGTCAAGTACTGAAAGGGCCTGTTCCTCCATGTCTAGTACTGAAGGGCCTGTTTCTCCATGTCCAGGACTGAAGGGCCTGTTCCTCCATGTCCAGTATTGAAGGGCCTGTTTCTCCATGTCCAGTAGTGAAGGTCCTGTTCCTCCATGTCCAGTACTGAAGGGCCTGTTCCTCCTTGTCAAGTACTGAAGGGCCTGTTCCTCCATGTCTAGTACTGAAGGGCCTGTTTCTCCATGTCCACTACTGAAGGGTCTGTTCCTCCATGTCCAGTACTGAAGGGCCTGTTCCTGCTCCTCCATGTCCAGTACTGAAGGGCTTGTTCCTGCGCCTCCATTTCCTGTACTGAAGGGCCTGTTCCTGCTCCCTCATGTCCAGTACTAAAGGGCCTGTTTCTCCATGTCCAGTATTAAAGGGCCTGTTCCTGTTTCTCCATGTCCAGTACTGAAGGTCCTGTTCCTCCATGTCCAGTACAGAAGGGCCTGTTCCTCCATGTCCAGTACTGAAGGGCCTGTTCCTGCTCCCTCTTGTCCAGTACTAAAGGGCCTGTTTCTCCATGTCCAGTATTAAAGGGCCTGTTCCTGTTTCTCAATGTCCAGTACTGAAGGTCCTGTTCCTCCATGTCCAGTACAGAAGGGCCTGTTCCTCCATGTCCAGCACTGAAGGGCCTGTTCCTCCATGTCCAGTACTGAAGGGCCTGTTTCTCCATGTCCAGTACTGAAGAGCCTGTTCCTGTTTCTCCATGTCCAGTACTGAAGGTCCTGTTCCTGTTTCTCCATGTCCAGTATTGAAGGGCCTGTTTCTCCATGTCCAGTACTGAAGGGCCTGTTCCTCCATGTCCAGTACTGAAGGGCCTGTTCCTGTTCCTCCATGTCCAGTACTGAAGGGCCTGTTCCTCCATGTCCAGTACTGAAGGGCCTGTTTCTCCATGTCCAGTACTGAAGAGCCTGTTCCTGTTTCTCCATGTCCAGTACTGAAGGGCCTGTTCCTGTTTCTCCATGTCCAGTACTGAAGAGCCTGTTCCTTTTTCTCCATGTCCAGTACTGAAGGTCCTGTTCCTCCATGTCCAGTACAGAAGGGCCTGTTCCTCCATGTCCAGTACTGAAGGGCCTGTTCCTCCATGTCCAGTACTGAAGGGCCTGTTTCTCCATGTCCAGTACTGAAGAGCCTGTTCCTGTTTCTCCATGTCCAGTACTGAAGGGCCTGTTCCTGTTTCTCCATGTCCAGTACTGAAGGGCCTGCTCCTCCATGTCCAGTACTGAAGGGCCAGTTCCTGTTTCTCCATGTCCAGTAGTGAAGGTCCTGTTCCTCCATGTCCAGTACTGAAGGGCCTGTTTGTCCATGTCCAGTACCGAAGGGCCTGTTCCGGCTCCCTCATGTCAAGTACTGAAGGGCCTGTTCCTCCATGTCTAGTACTGAAGGGCCTGTTTCTCCATGTCCAGGACTGAAGGGCCTGTTCCTCTTTCTCCATGTCCAGTAGTGAAGGTCATGTTCCTCCATGTCCAGTACTGAAGGGCCTGTTCCTCCTTGTCAAGTACTGAAAGGGCCTGTTCCTCCATGTCTAGTACTGAAGGGCCTGTTTCTCCATGTCCAGGACTGAAGGGCCTGTTCCTCCATGTCCAGTATTGAAGGGCCTGTTTCTCCATGTCCAGTAGTGAAGGTCCTGTTCCTCCATGTCCAGTACTGAAGGGCCTGTTCCTCCTTGTCAAGTACTGAAGGGCCTGTTCCTCCATGTCTAGTACTGAAGGGCCTGTTTCTCCATGTCCACTACTGAAGGGTCTGTTCCTCCATGTCCAGTACTGAAGGGCCTGTTCCTGCTCCTCCATGTCCAGTACTGAAGGGCTTGTTCCTGCGCCTCCATTTCCTGTACTGAAGGGCCTGTTCCTGCTCCCTCATGTCCAGTACTAAAGGGCCTGTTTCTCCATGTCCAGTATTAAAGGGCCTGTTCCTGTTTCTCCATGTCCAGTACTGAAGGTCCTGTTCCTCCATGTCCAGTACAGAAGGGCCTGTTCCTCCATGTCCAGTACTGAAGGGCCTGTTCCTGCTCCCTCTTGTCCAGTACTAAAGGGCCTGTTTCTCCATGTCCAGTATTAAAGGGCCTGTTCCTGTTTCTCAATGTCCAGTACTGAAGGTCCTGTTCCTCCATGTCCAGTACAGAAGGGCCTGTTCCTCCATGTCCAGCACTGAAGGGCCTGTTCCTCCATGTCCAGTACTGAAGGGCCTGTTTCTCCATGTCCAGTACTGAAGAGCCTGTTCCTGTTTCTCCATTTCCAGTACTAAAGGGCCTGTTCCTGTTTCTCCATGTCCAGTACTGAAGAGCCTGTTCCTGTTTCTCCATGTCCAGTACTGAAGGTCCTGTTCCTGTTTCTCCATGTCCAGTATTGAAGGGCCTGTTTCTCCATGTCCAGTACTGAAGGGCCTGTTCCTCCATGTCCAGTACTGAAGGGCCTGTTCCTGTTCCTCCATGTCCAGTACTGAAGGGCCTGTTCCTCCATGTCCAGTACTGAAGGGCCTGTTTCTCCATGTCCAGTACTGAAGAGCCTGTTCCTGTTTCTCCATGTCCAGTACTGAAGGGCCTGTTCCTGTTTCTCCATGTCCAGTACTGAAGAGCCTGTTCCTGTTTCTCCATGTCCAGTACTGAAGAGCCTGTTCCTGTTTCTCCATGTCCAGTACTGAAGGTCCTGTTCCTGTTTCTCCATGTCCAGTATTGAAGGGCCTGTTTCTCCATGTCCAGTACTGAAGGGCCTGTTCCTCCATGTCCAGTACTGAAGGGCCTGTTCCTGTTCCTCCATGTCCAGTACTGAAGGGCTTGTTCCTCCATGTCCAGTATTAAAGGGCCTGTTCCTGCTCCCTCATGTCCAGTACTAAATGGCCTGTTTCTCCATGTCCAGTATTAAAGGGCCTGTTCCTGTTTCTCCATGTCCAGTACTGAAGGTCCTGTTCCTCCATGTCCAGTACTGAAGGGCCTGTTCCTCCATTTCCAGTACTGAAGGGCCTGTTTCTCCATGTCTAGTACTGAAGAGCCTGCTCCTGTTTCTCCATGTCCAGTACTGAAGGGCCTGTTCCTGTTTCTCCATGTCCAGTACTAAAGGGCCTGTTTCTCCATGTCCAGTATTAAAGGGCCTGTTCCTGTTTCTCCATGTCCAGTACTTAAGGTCCTGTTCCTCCATGTCCAGTACAGAAGGGCCTGTTCCTCCATGTCCAGTACTGAAGGGCCTGTTCCTCCATGTCCAGTACTGAAGGGCCTGTTTCTCCATGTCCAGTACTGAAGAGCCTGTTCCTGTTTCTCCATGTCCAGTACTGAAGGGCCTGTTCCTGTTTCTCCATGTCCAGTACTGAAGAGCCTGTTCCTGTTTCTCCATGTCCAGTACTGAAGGTCCTGCTCCTGTTTCTCCATGTCCAGTACTGAAGGGCCTGTTTCTCCATGTCCAGTACTGAAGGGCCTGTTCCTCCATGTCCAGTACTGAAGGGCCTGTTACTGTTCCTCCATGTCCAGTACTGAAGGGCTTGTTCCTCCATGTCCAGTACTGAAGGGCCTGTTCCTGCTCTTCCATGTCCAATACTGAAGGGCCTGTTTCTCCATGTCCAGTATTAAAGGGCCTGTTCCTGTTTCTCCATGTCCAGTACTGAAGGTCCTGTTCCTCCATGTCCTGTACAGAAAGGCCTGTTCCTCCATGTCCAGTACTGAAGGGCCTGTTTCTCCATGTCTAGTACTGAAGAGCCTGCTCCTGTTTCTCCATGTCCAGTACTGAAGGGCCTGTTCCTGTTTCTCCATGTCCAGTACTAAAGGGCCTGTTTCTCCATGTCCAGTATTAAAGGGCCTGTTCCTGTTTCTCCATGTCCAGTACTGAAGGTCCTGTTCCTCCATGTCCAGTACAGAAGGGCCTGTTCCTCCATGTCCAGTACTGAAGGGCCTGTTCCTGTTTCTCCATGTCCAGTACTGAAGGGCCTGTTCCTGTTTCTCCATGTCCAGTATTGAAGGGCCTGTTTCTCCATGTCCAGTACTGAAGGGCCTGTTCCTCCATGTCCAGTACTGAAGGGCCTGTTCCTGTTCCTCCATGTACAGTACTGAAGGGCTTGTTCCTGCTCCTCCATGTCCAGTACTGAAGGGCCTGTTCCTCCATGTCCAGTACTGAAGGGCTTGTTCCTGCTACTCCATTTCCTGTACTGAAGGGCCTGTTCCTGCTCCCTCATGTCCAGTACTAAAGGGCCTGTTTCTCCATGTCCAGAATTAAAGGGCCTGTTCCTGTTTCTCCATGTCCAGTACTGAAGGTCCTGTTCCTCCATGTCCAGTACCAAATGGCCTGTTCCTCCATGTCCAGTACTGAAGGGCCTGTTTCTCTATGTCCAGTACTGAAGAGCCTGTTCCTGTTTCTCCATGTCCAGTACTAAAGGGCCTGTTCCTCCATGTCTAGTACTGAACAGCCTGTTCCTTTCATGTCCAGTACCGAATGGCCTGTTCCTCCATGTCCAGTACTAAAGGGCCTGTTCCTCCATGTCCAGTACTGAACGGCTTGTTCCTTCATGTCCAGTACCGAATGGCCTGTTCCTCCATGTCCAGTACTAAAGGGCCTGTTTCTCCATGTCAAGTACTGAAGGTCCTGTTTCTCCATGTCAAGTACTGAAGGTCCTGTTCCTCCATGTCCAGTACTGAAGGGCCTGTTCCTGCTCCTCCTTGTCCAATACTGAAGGGCCTGTTCCTCCATGACCAGTATTGAAGGGCCTGTTCCTGCTCCCTCATGTCCAGTACTGAAGGGGCTTTTCCTCCATGTCCAGTATTAAAGGGCCTGTTCCTGTTTCTCCATGTCCAGTACTGAAGGTCCTGTTCCTCCATGTCCAGTACTGAAGGGCCTGTTCCTGCTCTTCCATGTCCAATACTGAAGGGCCTGTTTCTCCATGTCCAGTACTGAAGGGCCTGTTCCTGTTTCTCCATGTCCAGTACTGAAGGTCTTGTTCCTCCCTGTCCAGTACTGAAGGGCCTGTTCCTCCATGACCAGTATTGAAGGGCCTGTTCCTGCTCCCTCATGTCCAGTACTGAAGGGGCTTTTCCTCCATGTCCAGTATTAAAGGGCCTGTTCCTGTTTCTCCATGTCCAGTACTGAAGGTCCTGTTCCTCCATGTCCAGTACTGAAGGGCCTGTTCCTGCTCTTCCATGTCCAATACTGAAGGGCCTGTTTCTCCATGTCCAGTACTGAAGGGCCTGTTCCTGTTTCTCCATGTCCAGTACTGAAGGTCCTGTTCCTCCATGTCCAGTACAGAAGGGCCTGTTCCTCCATGTCCAGTACTGAAGGGCCTGTTTCTCCATGTCCAGTACTAAAGGGCCTGTTCCTGCTCCTCCATGTCCAGTAATTAAGGGCCTGTTCCTGTTCCTCCATATCCAGTACTGAAGGGCCTGTTTGTCCATGTCCAGTACCGAAGGGCCTGTCCCTCCATGTCCAGTACTAAAGGGCCTGTTCCTGCTCATCCATGTCCAGTACTGAAGGGTCTGTTCCTGTTCCTCCATATCCAGTACTGAAGGGCCTGTTTGTCCATGTCCAGTACCGAAGGGCCTGTCCCTCCATGTCCAGTACTGAAGGGCCTGTTCCTGCTCCCTCATGTCCAGTACTGAAGGGTCTGTTCCTGTTTCTCCATTTCCAGTACTAAAGGGCCTGTTCCTGTTCCTCCATGTCCAGTATTGAAGGGCCTGTTTCTCCATGTCCAGTACTGAAGGGCCTGTTTCTCCATGTCCAGTACTGAAGGGCCTGTTCCTGCTCCTCCATGTCCAGTACTAAAGGGCCTGTTTCTCCATGTCCAGTATTGAAGGGCCTGTTCCTGTTCCTCCATGTCCAGTACTGAAGGTCCTGTTCCCCCATGTTCAGTACTGAAGGGCCTGTTTCTCCATGTCAAGTACTAAAGGTCCTGTTCCTCCATGTCCAGTACTAAAGGGCCTGTTTCTCCATGTCCAGTACTGAAGGGCCTGTTCCTGTTCCTCCATGTCCAGCACTAAAGGGCCTTTTTCTCCATGTCCAGTATTGAAGCGCCTGTTCCTTCTCCTCCATGTCCAGTACTGAAGGGCCAGTTCCTGTTTCTCCATGTCCAGTAGTGAAGGGCCTGTTTCTGTTCCTCCATGTCCAGTACTAAAGGGTCTGTTTCTCCATGTCCCGTACTGAAGGGCCTGTTTCTCCATGTCCAGTACTGAAGGGCCTGTTCCTCCATGTCCAGTACTGAACGGCCTGTTCCTCCATGTCCAGTACTGAACGGCCTGTTCCTCCATGTCCAGTACTGAAGGGCCTGTTCCTGTTCCTCCATGTCCAGTACTGAAGAGCCTGTTCCTGTTACTCCATGTCCAGTACTGAAGGGCCTGTTCCTCCATGTCCAGTACTGAAGAGCCTGTTCCTGTTCCTCCATGTCCAGGAGGACACTTTCAAGCTTTTCAAACTAAACAGTTTCTCATCAGTTTAACTGTGCCAAACTATCTGAACATCTCACAGATGTAATGTGGAGCCAATAAACTGAAGGTAACTTAAAGAATACAGAATGACCCAAAAACAACAGAATGTTTAAACACGTACTCAGCCAGAGGATCTGCTGGTTCCTCCACAGGCGGGACCGGCTCCGGGGAGAAATCCTCCTCCGATATCTCCGCCAGCATTGTGAAAACATCCACACTAGAGATGGGAAAAGCGTTGAATATGAGAATGAGGTTCACAGTCACTTTAAAGCCAAGCATGTTACAAGAATAATGACATAAACACTAGCACTAATAGTTCTTAACATCAGAAATGACTGGATTTATTTAATGAACATCAACCACAGTTCAATTAGCTGCAGCAACAACAACTACTTCACACTCGGCCAGACTGCAGCACAAAACCTTCAAAAAAGACTTCCACCATATTTAAACACAGATAACAAAGGAGACTAAACATAATTAGAACATTTCTGAATTAATTTTGAGTGTAGCTGCCGCTCGGTGTTAGCTAGCGTCCCTCCAGACTTAAACTACTGAGTCAGTTAAAATAGTAATATCTCGTTAATTGTTTGTATGGGTGTGAGAGCGAGATGATGCATATATGTGTGTAATAACAACAATAATAGTGAAAAAGTATCAACAAAGTACCAGTAGTAGTGACAAAGTAGAGGTTAAATGACAGGTGTTTATTTGTGTTGCCATGGAGACGGCCTGCAGGTCATCAGGTTAGCTTTAGCAGCTAGCTGTCAGGCCTTGATGGATTTGTAGTCCTCAAACAAATGATTGTTATTTGATAGCCAAGTGACCAATTTGAAGGATTTTTGAACTTACAGCATTTTTACAGTGTGAAATGTTACTTTTCCTACTCTCTTAGTTAAAACTTGGATGTACTTACTGCCGTCAAGTGAGCCGGCACTCAATTTTAACTGCGCGTTTATTAACGCCTTTACGGTAAAACACAAGACGGTGGACGGCCTCAATGCTGGAAGGAAACGACAGAAAGACAGATGGTCTGATTTCAAAATGCAATAAAACGGAATCCTTCATAGGTTTACACCCAATTTCACTTCAGCGCAATACTAGGCATACTCCTTTGTTACTACAAGAAATATGAAAGAATATTACTGTATAGATTTGGAGAAAAGTACTCTTAAACTTGGATGTGTTGATCGAAAATGATGGTCTCATCTATTTTCAAATTGCAATAAAATGGAGTCCTTAATAGGTTTATGCCTGATTCCACTTCAGGCAGTACTAGACATACTCCTTTACTACTACAAGCAACATCGAAGAAAATCACTGTAGAAATTTGGAGAAAAGCACTCTTAAACTTGGAGCAAATAAACAAAAATAATGGTGTCTCGTCTGTTTTCAAATAACAATAAAATGGAATCCTTCATAGGTTTATGCCTGATTCCACTTCAGGGCAATACTAGACATACTCCTTTACTACTACAAGTAGTATCAAAGAATATTACTGTAGACATTTAGAGAAAAGTACTTATAAACTTGGAGCAAATTAACAAAAATAATGGTGTCTCGTCTGTTTTCAAATAACAATAAAAAGGAATCCTTAATAGGTTTACATCAAATTCTACTTCAGAGCAATACTAGACATACTCCTTTACTATTGCAAGCAGTATCAAAGAATATTACTGTAGAAATTTGCAGAAAAGTACTTTCAAACTTGGAGCAAATTAACGAAAATGATGGTCTCATCTGTTTTCAAATTGCAATAAAAAAAAATCCTTCATAGGTTTATGCCCAATTCTACGTTAGGGCAATACTAGGCATACTCCTTTGTTACTACAAGAAATATGAAAGAATATTACTGTAGAAATTTGGAGAAAAGTACTCTTAAACTTGAATCTGTTGGTTGAAAATAATGATCTCGCCTGTTTTCAATATGCAATAAAAAGGAATCCTTCATAGGTTTATGCCTGATTTCACTTCAGTGCAATACTAGATATAGTCCTCTACCAGTACCAGTCATATCAAAGAATATTACTGTAGAAATTTGGAGAAAAGTAATGTTAAACTTGGATCTGTTGGTCGAAAATAATGGTCTTGCCATCGTTAATTTGCTCCAAGTTTAAAAGTACTATTCTCCAAATTTCTACAGTAATATTCTTTGATATTGCATGTAGTAGTAAAGGAGTATCCCTCGTATTGCTCTGAAGTGGAATTTGATGTAAACCTATAAAGGATTCCTTTTTATCATTTTCGATCAACACATCCAAGTTTAAGCGTACTTTTCTCCAAATGTATACAGTAATATTCTTACATATTTCTTGTAGCAACAAAGGAGTATGCCTAGTATTGCGCTGAAGTGAAATTGGGTGTAAACCTATGAAGGATTCCGTTTTATTGCATTTTGAAATCAGACCATCTGTCTTTCTGTCGTTTCCTTCCAGCATTGAGGCCGTACGCTGTCTTGTGTTTTACCGTAAATGCAATAATAAAAGCGCAGTTAAAATTGAGTGCCGGCTCACTTGACGGCAGTACTTTTAAACTAAAAAGTTTGTCATCAGAGATTAAACCCTTAAAACCTCTCAGCGATATAGACTGAAGTGAATAAACTTAAAGAAGCAACTTAAAGAATTCAGCATGATCTAAAAACAACAGAATGTTTAAAGACTTACTGGGTTTGTGGCTCTAGGTCCTCATGTGGAGGCTCAACAGGGTCTGGTCGGAGATTTGCCCTCTGAAGAGCCTCACATTGAGTCCTGAGCAATCTGACCATTCTGGAGATGGAAAAAGCATTGCATATTGTTTGTAGAAGTGCGTTTGAGAGAGAGAGATATGATATATTTATATATATATATGTAAAATTCAATAACAACACAATCTCGTGAACATGTAGCAACATTAGCAACATTAGCAACATCAGCACTAAGTGACAGGAGTTGACCAGACAAGAAAAAATAAACCTGGTAACTCTTCCTGCGTACTTACTTTGATTATTGATGCCTCAGCTCAGCTGCTCCAGCGAGTTTTTCAAGTGGCTGCTCCGGAGAAGGCTGACCGTGGACTGAAGCGGAGTTCGTCTTCTAACTGCCCAAGTAGCAACTGCTTCCGGCTGCCAGTGCAGCTGCGTTGCTGATTGGCTGCTGCAGCGGCCACCGCTGATTGGCTGGCATCATGTGTCCATAGTAACTGTCAAAAACACTTGTTCTCTGTTACTGCGACTTCCAACTTATTTAAGGAAAAATTATACTTTGAATTTCTTGATATTTCTACCATTTTACTGTTCGTTAAACAATGTAACCAATTTTTAAAAAATTCTAACTTTCCAGAGTTTGTATATATGTATATATTGATATTTATGTTTAATTGTATTAATTAGTAATTCTAACATATTAATTAAATATATATATAAATAATTAGGTCATATTTGTTGGACAGCACTGTCAAGTTCAGCGATGCAGCCGCTTGGTGTTTCGGATTAAGTTTGACGGAATGATTTATAGCGATAAGTTATTGTTGCAAGTGAGCAAAAATAACTTTTTCCACCAGGTGAAGTATACCTTCTGCATTTTGTCACATGGATTCTGGTCAAACTCCAACATTTAAATTGTATTTGAACTGCTGAAGGACGTTAATGTGAACAATGACACATGGAGAGTTTCAGATTTGTTACTCCTGAAGCTCAGTGCTGCTTTTGACACACTTGACTACAACATACGACTTGACATACTTGTTGGGAATTTCTGGCACTGCATTAAATTGGTCTAGATCTTACTTGCAGGACAGGAACTAGAGTCGGTGCATAAATCAAAATAATAAGTGGATGTGTCGGAATGTTTTCTAATGTAATGCAGAAAACATGGGAGGTAATTGTTTTTGGCCCCAAAGAAAAAAGGTTCAACTCTCATTTTGACTCCATGTCACCTGGGACATAAAATCAAGGCAGAAATCTGGACGTGATTATGGACTCACATTAAGAAAATAACTAAATCAGTTCACTGCCATCTGAAATCTATTGCAAGGATTCAAGGATTTCCCACCAAATGAGATTCAGATCAAACTTGTTGGTGCAGCTTTTAGTTGATTCTCCTTTCTTCATTGTTTGTTTTAATGTGTTTCCTTGTCAAGCACTGTGCATTGCCTTGTGTCTTAATGGTGCTGTAGAAATCAACGTGTCCTGCTTTAGTGTTAATAGACCTCTCTCTTTTACGAAAATGTCCGGGCGCTGTCCAAAGGGGTTCAGTCCATCATGGGCTACAAACCAGGCAGCGGACCGTCCTCGCAGGTAAAGCAGGATCAGAAACGATGGCGGGGAAACCTCGGAAGAAACACGGCAACAGAAACAAGAAGGAGAAGGTACGGCGAATCACGAAGCATCTTGATGCTTGATGAGGTTCATTACTGATCATTTTATCCTGAGTGGAAAACTTTTAAAGTTGACGTGTGATTCCAAAGGAGGAAGTGTAACGACGTCGGCAGATGAAGGCTTCAAAATCCTTTAAATACTGAAAGGACCGGCTGTTTTATTACGGCAGTACATAATCTGCCTTGTATGCTCTGGCGTGAAGATCATGATTGATGCATTCCCTCAACTGAACGTTTTGCAGCGTCTGATGTCCTCCAGGGCGGTAAATTCATTGTGATTAAAAACTACAATTCTATTACAGTGAAAATAGCGTCACAGTTGTCGTGATACGGTTGTGTTGAATGTTCATTACTGAGTTTTTCCTCATACAGTTAACATCTACTGAGCTGGACTGTTTATAAGTAAATGTCTTTATATTGGTGCATCACTTCTTTACCTGATATACTAAGACAGTATACATTTTCCAAAATGTGACATATAAATATATATATATATATATATATATATATATATTATATAGAATATATATATATTATATATATATATATATAATGTATATTCTATATAAAATATATATATATATAAAAT